>NW_028253658.1:0-268949 GCF_964263255.1 Lissotriton vulgaris
ATTGAGAAATATATTTGCTCATCACCACACCCATAAAGATATTCACTCACCCAAACAACTATTATAAAACGTAGTCTTAACCTCATATACGTACTGAATTAACTATTTACAAATCTTTGGGAAGTCACAGATCCCCCACCGAACCACATACACATAAACTCTCCGATACAAATAATCAGTTAACTAATCAATACCTAATATAGACTTTCACGTAACTACTAACCAACTGGTGCAGCAGTTTACACAACAACTGAGAAAGTAATACAGATATTCACACAGTTAAGTCACTATCCAATACATTTAATGAGACACTATAAATTACTCAAGTAAACAATCAACCACACTGGTACTAAATCCTCTATCCAGATATTTGTATTTCCAGTGATTCTTCAATGCAGATTGGTGTATATATAATACATATTTAAATAACAAATACAACCCCATTAACTGATGATGTCATCAGTGATGTCATTATTGATGTTATTCCAGATGCAATCAGTGATGTCATCAGTGATGTCACCGGCCATGTCATGAATGATGTAATATGTGACATCATCACCAGTTGATTGCGGGCATGAGAGTTACAGTTAGTACAACTAACTATAACGGAGGAATTTCAATGGTTTTGTATGAGTGAAATGTCCAGCTAACTATAACACCCATGAAACCTAAATATATATATATATACATATGAAACAATACTCGTCTGGTGCAGCCTGCGCCACCAATTAGTGATTCAATTGGATTAACAAACGAAGAGTTGAACCCGATTCTGGTGCCGAACAAAAAGGTGCTTTATTTATGCATATTGCTTAGCTCGCCCGCCATTACGCGTTTCGACTGTCTCCACAGTCTTGGTCACATGGTAAGGTTGCAATACCACAGTGGGATTTAAATAACAAACACAAAAGGCGGACTTTGCACTCCCGCCTCCTACATTATTTCAAAAAGGCTCCCTGTCAAGGAAACAAAAAGAAGACTATATATAATTTGATAGTCTTCTAGCATTAAATAATGAAACTCTTAGTGAGTAATTTCATTCAATACACAATATGATGGAAAATGTGCAACATATTGCAATAGTAATAAATATCTATACATATTTACATCAATAAATAAATACATATATATCTAAAACCACTAAAATCACATGTCAATGTTTTAGTAAATACGGTATCCTGTTTCCTAATTGAAAAAAGAGGCCTCTTGAATTACATTCACCCCAAGTGGGGTTTCAAAAAAAGTGCTTTGTGCAATTTAACATTTCACATGGTGTAAACATTATATATCAATAAATCCAGCAAAAGTGGTATGGAGCAGCAATGATAGCATAGTGCAATGATTTATATAAAAAGTGCATGTGCTGATTAGTGCATAATCATAAATTCCATAAATGTTTTTTCATTGTTTCAAAAATACTAAGGTAGGAGCCCCTACCAAAGATCTTAAATTTTATAATAGATGTTAAAACAGCAAAACAACAGGGCAAACTAGTTGAATCTCATAGAATATCCATCTGTACAAACCCTTCATTACATATATTGAGTAGTATTCTATCACTATAGGATCCTACCGGTTAGAATTTAAACAAATTTCACAAAGATGTTCACAGTGATGTTTTCATAAACACGTGTACAGATCCTCGCTGGCGTTAAGACCCCCTGGGGTATGACTATCTAACTCCAGGATATAGTGAGTTTCCAAGACCCTTAAAAGTGCATCCCTATTGCCACCTCTTTTTAGTGGCAAAACACTGTCGATGACATAGTATGTGAAATGTTTCGGGTCACTATTATGAGTGCTCTCAAAATGACGAGCTATGGGATATGACTGGTCTTTGGTGTTGATTGCTCTTATATGCTGCAGTATCCGCCTGTGAGCCGGTAGACGGGTGCTCCCCACATACCGAAGCTCACAGGGGCACTGCAGCACATAAACCACAAACTCAGTCTTGCAGGTGAGTTGTTTGGAAATCAGTGTCGGTTCAGTTTTAAAAGGTGTCAGGTATTGCGTTTTACTACAACCATATTTGCATGCCTTACAGATTGAGCATTTTTTAAACCCTTGCTGAGAGCCATGAAAGTTTTTGAAGATGGCTGATCCAAATGGGTTTTGACCAATCTGTCGGCCATAGAAATTGATTTCCTAAAGGAAAATTTCGGTTTTCTGCCCACTAGGTCCCCAATGACCGGATCCCCGGTTACTAAGTTCCAATTACGGCAGAAAATCTTACGAATTTCCTTGTGCTGTCTGTTGTAGGTAACTATAACTCTGGAGGATTCTGATATTGACTCAGTGCAGGAAATGCCTGATGTTGTTCTTGGAACTAGTGCCTAAGCTCTGGTCATGTTATTTGAGCGAGCTATTGCCTTCTCTACGATCCCCTCCGAATAGCCCCTTGCAAGGAAGCGTATTTTACTGGCTTCCTGAGCTTTTAAACATTCAATTTCTGAGCTGCAAATTCTCCTAATACGCAGCATCTCCCCGAAAGGGATACTGCGTATTAGGTGAAGGGGGTGTTGGCTTGCTGCATGAAGGACAGTATTTCCAGCAGTTGGCTTTCTGTATAGCCTAGTCGCTATTTTGTCAGATTCTATATATACTTCCAAATCCAGAAAACATACTGAAGATGTACTCATATTAGATGTGAATTCTAGATTTAAGTTGTTAGTATTCAGATGTTTTACAAAAGTACTAGCCTCCTCTAGGGTGCCCTGCTAAATCAGAAAGAGGTCATCAATGTACCTAAGATATAAAGGGACATGTTTTTCCATAGTGGTACGATGTTTGCCCATGAGGACCTGCTCCTCCCACCAGCCCATGTGCAAGCACGCTAGGCTGGGTGAGAAACAGGCCCCATGGCTACCCCCCTGACCTGCTGGTACACTTGATTGTTAAAAAGGGAGTAATTTTGTTCCAAACAGATTTTAATCATGGAATTCAGCATGGCATTGTGTGCGGAAAAATTGATAGTACGTTGGTTTAAATAATATTTAATTGCTGCAATGCCATCGTTGTGACGTATCGATGTATACAAAGAAGAAACATCTAACGTGATTATTATACATCCTGACTTCCATGAAACATTGTTTAACTTTCGTATAAAATCTGAGGAATCCTGCACATAAGAATCCACATTTTTTACGCTGTCCTGCAAAAAATAGTCTTTATATGATGACATATTCTCAGTCGAGCTGTTAATGGCCGAGATTATGGGACGCCCTGGTGGATTGTCTAGTCGTTTGTGAATTTTAGGAAGTAAATAAAATGTTGGTATGACAGGGAATTCCTTCTTTAAAAATCCAAATTCCTCTTTGGTGATTAAATTGGAACTTCTCCACGCAACCAATTTGGCATTTTGATCATGCCATGCCAATTTGATTGCTCCCAGGTTGCTCTTTCTGTAACACGATTGATCCTTGAGTTGGGATTCCGCCCCATCAATGTACATTTGTCGTGGCCAGAGAACTACGTTGCCGCCTTTATCCGCTTGACGGACTAGAATATTTTGGTCTGATTCCAGCTTTTTTTTATCAATGTGTAGTAACTTTGATTCATTTTGTTTACCACTGTATGTTTTTTGTTGGTAGCTATGTACAGTTTTTTTTATATATACACATATATATATATATGCATGTATATATATATATATATATATATATATATATATATCTATATATATATATATATATATATGAAGAAAACGCCATTCTCATCCAAAGTCGAGTAGAATAACGAGAGTGAGCCCAGATTTAGTGCTGATTTTTCGGTGATTTATTTAAATATTCCACCAGCCATCCGCCATATTATATATATATATATATATATATATATATTACCTACTGGCGGTCGCCAGTAGGTATATATAGTTAGGATTTTTTCTCTATGGGACTTTTGAAAATTCTATGTCTAATAACTGTGGCGTTTGTGGACGGAATCGGCTGAAATTTTCAGGAAAATGGCACATTTTGTTTCTGAGCAGCCCCTGAAAATTTTGGGGGGGGGGGGGGTTCGTCAAGGGGGGGCCGAGAAAAAAGGGGGTCCCAAAACGCGTTTTTCCCATGTTAATTTCCATAGGGCGTTTGGCCTCACTTTTAGCTCGAACGGCTGAATGGATTTGCACGAAACTTGGCAAAATTGTAGGGACTGTTAGCCCGATGTGCCTTTGCTGGGTCTCAATATACGTGCTCCAGTGGATTTTGAGAAATTAACGTTTGAAAAAATTTATATATCTGTGACAGCATCCCAGATAGCGCTCCAGATCGCGCACTTTTCGCGTCACGGAGCTTTGCGAAGCGATGCTGATTGGCTCTCCGGTGTCTGTCAACATTCTAAACAGTCCGGAGCGGCCGCCATCTTGTCTCTCGGTAGGATCGAGAGACAAGAAGAGGTGAAAAACGAAGGGGGAATTTAATGAAAGGGGGCAAGGTAGACCCCTCTTGACCCCCTAGGAATGATGTTGTGGTTATTAAAGGGTCCCGTGGGGAAAATTAAAAGAATTTGATTTTTCATGGTAGAAGCGCTTCTCGGTTCGCAAATTAACGGCTGAATGGATTTGCACGAAACTTGGCAAAATTATAGGGACTGTTAGTCCGATGTGCCTTTGCTGGGTCTCAATATATGTGCTCCAGTGGATTTTGAGAAATTAACGTTTAAAAAACAGGTATATCTGTGACAGCGTCCCAGATAGCGCTCCAGATCGCGTACTTTTCGCGTAACGGAGCTTTGCGTAGCGAAGCTGATTGGCTCTCCGGTGTCTGTCAACATTCTAAACAGTCCGGTGCGGCCGCCATCTTGTCTGTCGGTAGGATCGAGAGACAAGAGGAGGAGAAAAACGAAGGGGGAATTTAATGAAAGGGGGCTAGGTAGACCTCTCTTGACCCCCTAGGAATGATGTTGGGGTTATTAAAGGGTCCCGTGGGGCAAATAATAAAAATGATTTTTCGCGGTAGAAGCGCTTCTCGGTTCGCAAACTGGTAGCGAAACGTGAATTCGCCATTTTGTGTTTTGATTTCATTAAATTACTAGGTATAAGGGGGTACGGGAGACGTATCCTGACCCCTTTTGTTTTCTGAGGGTGGCTGAGGAGGCTCATATATGTTGATACATGTCTTCCAGCGGCTGTGCGTGAGCGTTTTTTTTTGTTGCGTGACGTCTGTTAACGTTCGATTCGATGGAAATCAGGAAGTGTTGACCGCCATTTTGTCACTGCGAGTAAATATTTTGTTTTAAATAATTGTTATAAATTAATCCTTATTGATAAACATTGTCTGCGCCATCTTGTCTTTTTTGCAATGCCACACTTTTGTTGAGCACGGCAGCCATTTTAGATGCCTTGACCAGACCCACTGTCTGCACGCCGCCGATCCTCAGCATGGCTCCTTACCCTCGCAAGCATCTCCCCCACGCACTGGTCACCCCCGCTCTCTCTCTCATGCATGGGCCAGAAACCTCCTCCCATGTGCGCTGCTCTTCCCTGAGAATCACACCCTGTGCCCGCCCGACACCACCCTTTCACCCTATTCACTACCGCACCCTCTGACACTCCTCTTCCTCTGTGTCCGATTGTCCAGGCCGGTCCCAGGCTATCACCTAGCCCTGCAGATGTAGTTTATGGCCCCAGCTGTAGAGAATCACCCCTCTTCAAAGGAGTTACAGTAGATCAAGGCCCCCACCCGATGAGATCCGTCACACCACACGCGTTCCTACTATCTGATAACCATCCTGTATTGTGCCTGGGGAGGGGATTCTCACTGTGAGGGTGTGTGGGACCGAGCCTGAAGCGGAAGATTCCAGGGATGCCTCTTTGTACATCAAAGTTTTTACAATTATGTGTCACATTAAAAATATATAGCACTCCAACAAAGTAGAAGGAAAATAACACTTTAATAACTTATAAATATATAGAACGCAACAAAAACAGTAAATACATTTAAACATTTTTTAAAAAAAGAAGCAACAATGGTCAGTAGCTGTGTTTTGTGCGAATAGTCCCAAGGCAGTACAACGTGCTGAGTTCTGGACGGCACCCAGGTGATGTTACCTGGGTGCCCCACTGGTTTTTGGTATCCTACAATGCAGCTCCGAAAAACGGCGTGGGGCGTCCCGGGGGGTGCGCGGGGAGGCCTCGTCAGTAGCGGTCTGTTGTGCGAATAGTCCCAAGGCAGCAGAACGCACTGAGATGTGGATGGCACCCAGGTGATGTCCAGTAAGTTGTCGCACTGGTTTTGGCATCCTACAATGCTGCTCCGAAAAACGGCGTGGGGCGCCCCGGGGGGGGGGGGGGGGGGGAGGCGGCGTGAACGGGTCTCCCCAGGTGGAGGCTCGTCGGCTGTACTGGGGCGCCCCTTTACCGTTTCAGTTGCCATTCCGCCCGCTTTTGCTACACTGTGCCTCATCCGCCATTCAGCTGTTTATCGCCCGCTCTTGCGGCTACAGCGTCTCGCTCACCATGTAGTTGAGTTGCGCCCACTCTTGCGGTGCAGCGATAGGCGGCTGCCACAGGACTCTTAAAATGGCGGACGGCTCTTCGGATTTGGGCCTGGTCCACTAACATGGCCCTGGGACACCTTGGAACTCGGACGTCCCCTGAGCCTTGAAGATTTTACAAAAGTCTTGGGGGCTCCCGACTCCTGCAGGCTTCCGGTGGGGAGCGGCTGCCATGATTGCTCGCGGAATGACCACGACGGAGCCACGAGATGGTGGTGCTCTCAGGCTGACGCCAGCTTTAGTCTGAAACATCTAGAAACAAGGTGGGGCTTTCATCGTTTGGGAAAAAAAAATGTTTTAATCCAATGAAAAGTGATATTTTTAGGTCATATGATCAAGCCTTCCATCATTAGGAAACCAAAAGTAAAATGAACCAATGAAAAGTTTTATAAAGAAGTCACATGACCTGTTATGGTTACGTTACGCGCTGCTATAAAAAGCGTAGAAAATCCGTTGGCACGTGAGGCGGCGTCAGTAGCGGACCGATGTGCGAATAGGCCGAAGGCAGCACAACGCGCCGAGATCCGGATGGCACCGAGGTGTGTCCAGCAAGTTGCACTGGTGTGGCCATCCTAAAATGCTGCGCCGAAAGTCGGCGTGGGGTGCCTGGGGGGGGGGGAGGTGGCGCAAACTGGCCTCTCTCGCCTCCTCAGGTGGAGGCACCTGATGTGCAGTGCGGCGCCCCTTATCTTTTCACTCGCCGACCAGCAGAGTTGCGCCCGCACTTGCTGCTACAGTAGGCCGAAGGCAGCACAACGCGCCAAGATCCGGATGGCACCGAGGTGGTGTCCAGCAAATTGCCGCACTGGTGTGGCCATCCTACAATGTTGCGCCGAAATTCGGCGTGGGGCGCCCCGTTGGCCTGTGAGGTCGCGTCAGTCAGTGGGGGCTGTTTGAGAAAGCAATGTGATGCTGTGCGTCGCCCCCAAGATGGAGGCTCCTCAGCTGCAGTGGGGCGCCGCTTGGTGTTTCACTCGCTATCCAGCTGAGTTGCGTCCGCACTTGCGGCTACAGTAGGCCGAAGGAAGCACAACGCGCCGAGATCTGGATGGCACCGAGGTGGTGTCTAGCAAGTTGCCGCACTGGTGTGGCCATCCTACAATGCTGCGCCGAAAGTTCCATGGTCCGGCGGAACTTTTTCCTTTTCCTTTCTGCATCTTGTCCCAGAATCCGTTTAACCTTTAGACACGACCAGGTCCCTGAATGTGTGCAGGGGGACGCTATTGATTGAATCAAAATGGCGGCTTCACACAAAGCTGACTCAAGCGTTGCTGGTGATGCTATACAGACAAAAAATGGTTTTCAGTTTATACATTCTTCAGGATTTTTCCATCCAAGTCTGCTTGAGAGTTTGTAGAACAATGGCTTTAGATCTTGCCCTCCCCTCTTTTGACTGTTGGTCTTGTTGCCTATGTCTTCTGTTGTCATTTAACTGAACTTTTTTTGACTGCCGAAAGGGGTTCTGGTCCGACCGCTGGTTGGTGGAGATATTTTGACTATATCCTGGACCTGCCCGGCCTCGCCCAAAATGGCGCCGGTATAAATGGGACTCGTACCTCCTTGTTGTGTACTGGTTGCACAACCTTGATATCACGAGATACGTATGCAGTTTTGAAGCACATGGCGGGCGGGAATGAGAATTGATTGAATATTTCGACATCTCTATTGATATTAAGTTCTGATGTGTTATTGATTACTGTACTATTGAAAGTTCGAATTAACGTCACCCATGGTACTTGCCCGCAAATGTATATCTAGATAATTTTATTGTAAGTGGCCCTGTCGTATTTTAATTACAAAATGTACGTCCACCGATTCCGCAACTGTTAGACACCTTAGTTCTTGCAACCTAATGGCCCGCTCGTTGCGTTCCTCTACAGTGTAAATGTCTCCTCATCATATACGATTCCAGTTTGCTCCGTGGCCGGCCCACGTGGTTATAGGCCCGTATTTGTATACTGACATTTTCACAATAAAGGTTTTTAAAACAAAACAAGTAGTATTTACATTGGTAAAGTTTTTAATTTTAGTCACTGTTTTCGAATCAGTAAAAGGCAAGTGAAATAAAGCAGTCCAATTACATGACGGATAAAAGGTATAATACGCAGGAACGCAGTAAAGATAAATGGTCAAGGGCTGTTGTGTTTTTTACTCCTGCAACATAAAGTGATCGATAAGAATCTGATGTTCGGGCGTATCGGCGACTAAGACAGCAGGCCGAGCATCTTTTGCTCAACGGCTCCGTCATGGGACGAAGAAACGCCCTTTTGCTAGAAAAAGGAATATATTTTACTTGCAGGACAGTTGTAAATTTTCCGGGAAAATACATTAGCCTGGAACATTATAACATATATGTTTAAGAAAAAATAATGTTCGAAAGCAATAAAAAGCGTAATTTTTAGGTCATATGACCAAGCCTTTCATCATTAGTATAACAAAAGTAAAATGAACCAATGAAAAGTTTTATTAACAAGTCACATGACCTGTTATGCTTACGTTACGCGCTGCGGCCGCGCCCCGGATCCCTTCCGGGAAGCTGCGCTTCGCGCACTGGAGTACTTCTGGGTGCGCTAACGCGGCGTGTCATATAACGCATTACGCGACAACGTAGGTCCAGAATATAGTCAAAATGTCTCCACCAACCAGCGGTCGGAACACAACCCCTTTCAGCAGTCTAAAAAGTTCTGTTAAATGACAACAGAAGGGACAGGCAACAAGAACCATCAGTCAAAGAGGGGAGGGCAAGTTCTTCCCTACCGGGTCACGTTGGGGCGCTACCGGAACTGATCGAATTGGTAGTCTACAGTGTTTCTGGATGTTTCAGACTGAAGCTGGCGTCAGCATGAGAGCACCACCATCTCGTATCTCAGTCGTGGCCATTCCACGAGCAATCATGGCAGCCGCTCCCCACCAGAAGCCTGCGGGAGTCGGGGGCCCCCAAGACTTTTGTAGAATCTTCAAGGCTCAGTGGACGCTTTCGAGAATGGGGCCCAAGCCCAAGCAGACAAGCGTCCGAGTTCCAAGGTGTCCCATGGCCATTTTAGTGGACCACGCCCAAATCTGAAGAGGCGGCCGCCATTTTGAGAGTCCTGTGGCAGCCGCCTATAGCTGCATCGCAAGAGCGGGAGCAACTCAACTACATGGTGAGCGAGACGCTGTAGTCGCAAGAGCGGGCGGTAAACAGCTGAATGGCGGAAGAGGCACAGTGTAGCAAAAGTGGGCGGAATGGCAACTGAAACGGTAAAGGGGCGCCCCACTACAGCGTGTCTTCAGGTCAAACGGATTGTGGGATAAGGTCCAGAATGGAAGAGTCATCAAAAGGCAAAAAGTTCCGCCGGACCCCGGGAGCCGGCCGCCTATGTCGGGGGCGATCTTAGGCCACGCCAGGGCAACACGACTTGGGGAGGGGGCAGAAGTCAAGCGCACCCTCCCAGTCCGCGCCACCACACCGTATGTTGAAAATCTGAAGCCATCGTTCTACAAACTCTCAACCAGCCTTGGATGAAAAATCTTGAAGAATGTACAAACTGAAAACCAGTTTTTGTTTGCATAGCATCAGCAGCAACGCTTGCTATCAGAATGCATGAGTTTCATGCTCGATCGATTGAGCTAGCCGGATCAGGCAACAAAAAGTATAAAATAGTTATGTAAATAGTTATTTAATAAAATGTTTTACCCTGTTACTTTGCTGGTGTGTTGTATATATTTATAATATTTGCATAGAGTTTATCGTTATTTTGGGCGGGGTGGGTGGCGGAGCCGAGCTGTCTTGCAGCCATCATGGTGTGGAGCTCAGTTCATCTCACTAGTTTCGTATTTCTCATGAAGGGTTGTTCCTAATGTTTCTATTTTAGCGAGGTCAAAAAGAGATCCCATTAGTGGTCTACTGATTTTGCTCGATTATTTTTTTTTTTAACACGATTTTTCACTATCTGCAAAGACTAAACAGAGTATTGCGGCTTTGTGCTTGTTAGTAAATAGAGAATGAACCAAAGAGAATAAATTCTAAAATAGTAAATGCTTGGATAACAATCAATCAAATGGAGAGACAAGCAGGCACGACGGATTACAACGGGGGCAAAGGCCTGCGTTAACTACCCTTCACTATCTGCAAAGAGAGAGTACTTCTAAGAGAAAAGAGGGGGGGGGCAGCGTTTAAAGCACATCAGCGTGCATAAACACGAAAATGTTTTTACCTATCACGTACTTGACATTTGACAGCTTTTGATATTTGTTATTAAAAAACCATTGAAATTCAATGAAAAAAACATAGGTTTTAGCCCATATATAGTTAGGGATTAGCATTTACAAAACCTTATTTTACTCGCATAAAACCATTGAAATTCGCATATATAGTTAGATGCGCTAACTATATATCGCGCACCCGCAATCCACTGCTGATGATGTCACATATTACATCATTCATGACATGCTCAGTGACATCACTGATGACATCACTGATGACATCACTGATGACATCACTGAAGACATCCCAAATGACATCACTGATGACATCTCATTTGACATCTCATTTGACATTACTGAGCACATCACTAATGACATCATTCATGTGATAATACGATTAACCTCTTCAGACTCTAATATAACCTTAGATACACTCAGTGTAAACAAAAACTCACAGACTCACTCATCCATGGAGTTACTCACACACCTAGTCAGTCATGCAAAGAATCAATCACACCTCCATTTCCTCAACTATACAGTTATACACATCTTACTTATTCAAACATATACTAACACATATTTACTCCCTTATACAATCCCTGATACAAGTTCACAATGATCCATGCAGCCACTCACACATTCACTGGCTCTTATGCACAGTTATTTATATATGTCAACTCTCACATGTACTGTGTTTTACATATGTACTTACTTTGACATGTAGCACTGAGATATCCATTCACTCACCAATACACTCATGCACACAGTCAACCGCCCATGCAGCTGTTTCCACATGCACTCTTGAACTCATACATCTAGTGAATCAACTGCTCACACATCTATGCACAGAGTCACACACCTCCCAGCCACCCCCACACACACTCAGTCTCCCATACAAATACTTGGGCAACCAATCAATAACCCATATAGTTACTCATATAGCTACTGATCAACACATGCAGCAGTTTACAGAACAACAGACATAATGATGCACAAATTAAGACAGTTTAGTCACTAACCCATGCACTCAGTGAGACACATTTAATCACTCACTTATACAGTCAGTCATGCACCTACTAAATCCTTCATCCAGACACTTATACATCCACTCATTCTTCAATATGTAATACATATTTTAACTTTACAGAAACATACAGTCACTGGATGTTGTCATCAGTGATGTCATCAGTGATGTCACTGAGCATGTCATGAATGATGTAATATGTGACATCATCAGCAGTGGATTGCGGGTGCGCGATATATAGTTAGCGCATCTAACTATATATGCGAATTTCAATGGTTTTATGCGAGTAAAATAAGGTTTTGTAAATGCTAATCCCTAACTATATATGGGCTAAAACCTATGGTTTTTTCATTGAATATATATATATATATATATATATATATATATCTATATATATATATATATATATATATATATATATATATATATATATATATATATATATATATATATATATATATATATATATATATATATATATATATATATATGAGCTCCAAAATGCCCCCAGGCAAGGACGCACATATATATATATATAAATGTGTACACAATGAGTCGCCCCAATAGAGATGCCACACACAGAAGGGTATTCACACAAATGGCACAGGCGGATGCCTTGTCAGCGCCTCCCTCTGCTTTCTCATTTTAAAAGTCAAACGCATTTCGAGTATCTTTGTACCCTTGATCACTGGCAGCTTACATATCTTTAGTACTGGAGGCAGCAAAATGGATTCAGGACAGCTGATTTATTTAATAAACAAGTCTCGCCCCAAATGGGCGTTGGCATTATGGTTGTTGTAGTCCATTAAATGGCTGCCATACTTGTAGTCCTGTTGTTAATGCCCAAGTGGATTTGCATACTCCGAACTGGATTATCAACAATAAAGACATGTTTCAATAAATGAATGTCCCAAGTGGGAGAACACAACGGGGAAGCCCCCCGCACTGCTTCCAATATGTACCTGTATATAAAATCAATTTTTGACACCCTATTCTGTGCACACAATATTTTTGTCATCACTATTTATGAGACCACCATGAATTAAAAAAGTTAGTTGTATGTATCTGCCTAATGAGAGTTCAATGTTGCAGATACCATTATGGAAAGAGGACACAAAATTGAAGAATATTGCAACTGTGTGAAATTGGGTAGTTGAATAATTGGGGTTGGGATTTCTTCTCAAGCATCAGCAGCAATGCTTGTCAGTGTTAACCACAAAAGTCACTAAATCAACCTGTGCTCAACCCTCTGGTAGCTTGGCACAAAAGCAGTCAGGCTTAACTCAGAAGCAGTATGTAAAGTATTTATACTGCACACAAAGAGTAATAAAGTGAAAACACAGACCGAGAAAAATCCCACACCAATTTAGAAAAGTAGTGTTATATTCCATATAGGTAGCCTTATTTTTAAACAAAAACTAAACATTTTTTTAAAAACTATTAACCTGCCAGTGTTTAGTCAACCTAGTAGTAGGTTGAGAATTTAACTATGTCGTCCATTCAGAAGATAAGTGGGTGTTATATTCCATATAGGTACCATAATATAGGCCCAGGTAACTTCATAACCCTTCACCTGTATTCTTCCCCACATTACACTTACAACGGTTTACAGGGACTGACCTTTTACCTAGATACAACACTGCATTCAGAACACAGGTTTTCCCAAGTTCTAAATCTCGTACATCATGCATGAGGATCTTTGGAAGCAGAGCAAGACTACCATCTCCTGTATAACATCTATGTATAAAGTTCATGCCCAACGTCATCCTTAGTCCGTCACAGTAATACAGCGAGTTAGGACCCCTGGATAGACCTATGGGTATATATACATAACATCTTGCTAAGAAAGTCAGAGGAAATCAGGACTTCCCGGCCAAAGCACTGACCAGAAATGCTGAGGTTCCTGCATACAGACACTCCAGCTCGCAGTGGTCTAACATCTCTTGCGGGCTGTCTACCCCAATACCAAGACAGGGTCCCACAGTCTCTCACTTCAGGTAATGGGGTTTGCAGTAGTACCAGATGTATTCAGACGCATTCAAAATGAGTACGGAACAGAACTGACTCTGAACTTAGGGAAGAAATTACTAGGTAATTACGCCCAGGTATCAGCCATAATATTAGCAAATATTAAAGGGGAAGCAGCATCAGTGGCAATGCGTCAACGCCTATGGGAGTTCAGTCCTTTACAACAGAAACATGAAGTACCTAAAATAATTAAGACTGCATATGCAGATTTGGGCAGAGACAGTTTGGGTGGGAAAGCATTAAAACCCCAACTGATGGGTAGTCCCGAGAAGGACACCTTTAAGCAGGCACCTGCTTATTTGAAAACAGAAGTGGGACAATAACAAAAAATAGAAAAATAAAGAAAAGCGATCTCAAGCCAGAGGTAGATCTCCTCCACAGGAGTCCTCTGAAAGTACGTATAACCTTAGGAACAGGGACACTATTAGGAAACCTGAAAGGTCTCAGGATACTGATACATGTTCCTCTCTTTCCTTTCAGGGTTCAATGAAAAACTCAGAGAGGGAAGGGCGGTTAGACAGACAAGAAGAGCGTACAAAGGGCCTGATTATGATTGCGGAAGGCCCGTCAATGCCAGCCATGCAGTGGCGGTCCTTCCGCAATCGTGCCGCGATTTTCCCCCGCCACATTAGGATGGTAGAGGGAATCGCACTCGGCCCGTGGGAGATGCAAAGACCGTCTGCCACTGGTCCACCAAAAGCAATCTTACAGATTGCCTGGTGGTTGGTCCCCATAGCCAGAAATGGCGGCTGTGCCTAGCAGGCACCGTCCACCAAATTATGATGCTAGCTACAGCTGGAATTTTTATGGCGGTGATGCTGCCATAGAAAGGCTGGTGGGGATTAATGATGGTGGCCTGTTGCGGGCCCCCCTTGTGTTGGGGGGTGAGGGTGCACCTGGGGGGTACCCATGATACCCCCCTACATTTCACAGCAGTACGTGGCATGCACCGTCTGGTGCCTGCCACATAGTGCTGTGAAATGCATTACATGGCATATTGACATCGCGGCGGCTGCTGATCTCAGCAGCACCTGCCGCAACAGTAATAATCAAGATCTGACCTCCATTGGGGTGATCGCATCGCAATCGGGAGTGGGACTGCCACATGCATGGTGGACGGTCCCGGTTTACACCACGATGGCGGACATACTCAAGCCTGTCCGCCATCCTAATGAGCCCCAAAGTCCAGAGACATGCAGCACGCTCAAGACTAAACTTCCAAAAAAGAAGATAAAGTCTAACCAAAACCTCATTTAAAAAAGAATAAGGTTGGGGCCTGAAGGGCAGACATGCCCAGAATTCTGGGGACTCAACTACTGAATGGGGAATTGGGTCTGACGATGCTAGACAGTGTGGCAGAGGTAACAATAGCTCTCCAGAACCGGATGGAATATGTGGTGACATTGGACTTGAATGATTATATCACGGTGGAAACACCTGATACTAGGGTAAGTGTCCCACATAAGTTATATGAAATAACACTCCAAATGGAGGGAGACAAACACAGGAAAGTTAGAGGTCTCTTTTGGGAGAACCGTTTGGCTATGACATTCTATTAGCTGAACAAGATTGGCCACCAGCATTCGTTATAGACTGCGCTAGAGGAGAAAACGGTAATATTACCAGCCTTTTCCGACCCTGTTCCCCGATATCTATAATATAAATATGTATGGAAGTGGGCGGTAGCCCTTGCCCGGGCATTATTTAAAAACCATGTTGGGTGGGATGAGGCTTTAACCCACCCCATAATTCCATTAAAAAGTACTCCTCAGAGACAGTATCCGATAAAGCGAGAAGTAAATTAACAGGTCAGGGAGATCTTAGATCAACTTGAATACCAAGGGGTGATTTAAATTTGCACCACTCAAATGAATAATCCTTTGTTTTCCGTAATGAATCCTGACAAATCATATTGACTAGTTTTAGATTACAGACATCTAAACATTTGCACAAAGACATTTGCAGTACAACATGCACACAGAGCCGCACTAATGAATAATATTGTACGGAAAAAATACAAAACAACACTAGATATCTCAAATGGATTTTTTGGCCAAAATATAGAGCCTGAAAGCAGGTATTTAACCGCATTATCTGTATTAGGCTCTCAGCGACAATTTTGTTGACTCTCCCGTGGGTCTAAGAACAGCCCGGGGTTATTTTCTGCCAGAGTAACTGAATTACTTTAAAATCTGGACGAAGAGGCGTTGTGTCCTATGTTGATGATATTTATCTAGCAGATGATGACCTGGATGAACCCTTGAACAGAGTAACTACCATAATATTGGGATTTGCCTCAGAGGGCTACAAATGTAATAAAAATTGTTTAAGATAGCCCACCTCAATGTCCTTTTTTCTGGGAAATGAGCTTTCGAGTGAAGGAAAAAGCTTAGCAGCAAACTTTTCGGGAAAGTGTGCACTGCTACAACCTCTAATATCAAATTTAGAATCAATATGGGGTTTTCCTGAACTTTGGCAGAACATACATTTTGGATTACGCAGAAATATTTAACCCTTTCTACGATTTGACAAAAGCTGACTTTTCGGTCAGACAATGGACACAGGAACACACAGCTATTCTTTGCTCCCTGCAAGCTGATATGATAGCTCCAAAAACACTTAAAGATACACATAAAGGTACGCAACTCTGTGATCCATATAGTTGCAGGTCAATCAAGATACACCTACCTAACATATCAAGAAGGTGAAGCAAGACCAATAGCATACAAATCACATTCATACACAAATGCTTAGATGTGCTTTGCATCAACAGAAAAGACCCTTACAGAAGTACAGCCTGCTGTAGTAAGAGAAAGAGCACTCGCTCAGGGAAAGCGAATAATAGTTGTAACCTCAGTACCGGCCTTAGATAGGCTGCTACAAAGGCTAGCGTGCCAAATGCTAAAGCCTTTCATCTGAGATGGCTACAATGGGTTAATCCTTTCACTCGAACTGATGTAGAATACAGGTACGACCCAAGTCTAAAAACACAGGCATTCCTGCAATACGAACAAGACTATCCTCTCCCTAATGAAAAAATGCCTGTAGATCAGTATGAATATTTAGTTTACACTGCCGGATCTGCTCAAGCGGCCATTGGGAGTAAACAGCAATACATCGCCACCTGGCTTACTAATTGTTTTTAGCATGCTTATAATTGGAACTTACCTTTGACACAGCTCTGCAGCACAAAAAGTGAATGTGATTCTGTAACCTCACAAATCATCACATTGTGAACAAAGAGACTTGTTATCAGTGAACATTACATCAGTTCCTATACCTGATGGTAGAGTATGGGACAAGGTTGATTATGATACATTTGGTCCGACCGAACTTTTAAAAATTCCACATTTATTTAAAATATCATTGAGTGATATCATTACCTCCAGTGTATTTTCTGATGATTGGGATTATGAAACTGACAATAATATGTTGTCTGATTTAGAAAAATCTGCTGCCTTTTTGAACAATGAAATGGCACATCAGATTTTGAATCAATGTATTGCTATCAAAATTATGTCATCATTTTCTTCATAAATCTGCCAATTCCAGAAATATTTTCACCTACCACCAATGAGAACATTGTCCCACACTGGCAAAAAGCTGTTCAAAGACATTTGCACAGAAATTTCCATATTTTCCAAGGTTTAACACGATTGCACCAACATCAGCACATTCAAATATGTTGACAAACACCAAACAGATTTATTCTGCTTCCTTTATTGCCCAATTGTCTGAACAAGGTTTCAACTTATTTTTAGACACCATAGACTAAAAATATGTCTGGGTTACTAGAGGCAGGTCCAGGAAATTGAAGCACTATTCCGAGAATGCCTCATTCCTCAGCAAATAATGTTTTGAATGAAAGTGTGCAACAAAATTCCTGTCTTGGAATAGCCAAGAACAAAGACTTGAATACACCTCTGATTGCCCACACCATCACACATCTAGGGTAACATAACATTGCAAGAAGGAATTACGTTAGATGAGATCATGCAATACAATAGATCAGACCCCGATTGGAAGGGATGGTTGATTTGGCTCACAGACACCAATAGATGTCAGGAAAGATTCATGGGTAAAACAAACCGGTTTAATATCAACAGGCCAGATCTAGGCTATGTGCAGAGAGAACATCCAGTGGTAGTGACATCATTCAGTGTTGGGAAGTTATGCCTCAATTGGCTAAGAACCTCGACACTGTTACGGGTGAGACAACACTTATCCTTACTTACAAAGGATGTGGATCTATGAGATTCTTATTAGGTTCTAGAAAGCCACATCAGAAATGTTTCTATTATGCTGTCTGTAATAAAATCTGGAAAATATTACAAGAGGCCGTGGAGAGATTATGTGAAATAGATCGTATAAATCTAGAGAAAGCTCTAGCCGTGGTTGACAATGATTTAACTACACTAACCTCCAGGATATATTCACTAGGCAACATTGTATCTTCTGCAATAGATATATTAGAACAGGATTTGTCCATATTACAGCACGGGCAATCACAATTGCGTTCTATTATATTGTTAAGCTGGGCGCTGCAATCTTTATGCACATGCTATGTGTCTTGGCTTATTATCAACAGTACATCTGTTTTCTTCATACAACCTAACAGAAAAACAGATAGACATGGCACAAAGGGGAGCAAAATATACAAGCTGCGTATTGAAATACTGGATAGATTAGCTTTTACAGTGGCAAAATCACCGTCCACGGTATGGTTAATCCATGGCCACATAACTCTACCGGTCACTACGTTCCAATTTCAATATTGCCTTGAACAAATGCAGGCAGGCAGATATGAAGAAATGGGTAGGGAATTCATCAAGGAATTTTGGGAATTACGATTTCGGTGGGGGAGTGGGGATAGAGAAGTGTTTTAAGCCGTACAAACTGTGAGGACACTTTAAGTGTATCAATCATATGTCAGGATATAATGCTGCATAGTGCATGTAATGGTTCAGTAGCAAACGTATTCTGTCACTTGAGGGGTGCCCCAGCTGCCATGATCACTCCAGTGTTCAGGCTACTTTTGAATGGGAGTTACTTGATGCTGAACGATCAAGGTTGCTGTGTAATGCTTCCTGGCATCGCATATCTGGCAACCGCGAACTCCAGGATTACTTTCTTGTTTCCACCAACACATACAGTCAGGGAGGCACTATTATGGCCTTCGCTAAATGTTTCATTAATAGGGTTTGATGCTTTGAGCAGAATGAAAGCCATGCTTTTAAAAAAGTCGATGGGGGAGTGGGGATAGAGAAGTGTTTTAAGCGGTACAAACTGTGAGGGCACTTTAAGTGGATCACTCATATGTCAGGATATAATGCTGCATAGTGCATGCAATGGTCCAGCAGCAAACGTATTCTGTCACTTGAGGGGTGTCCCAGCTGCCATGATCACTCCAGTGTTCAGGCTACTTTTGAATGGGAGTTACTTGATGCTTAGCGATCAAGGTTACTGTGGGATGCTTCCGAGCATCGCATATCTGGCAACCGTGAACTCCAGGATTACTTGCTTGTTTCCACCAACACATGCAGTCAGGGAGGCACTGTTATGGCCTTCGCTAATGTTTTATTAATAGGGTTTGATGCTTTGAGTAGAATGAAAGCCATGCTTTTAAACAGTCTGTACCCTTAATCTCCGCTCGAGAGACTTTTGATCTCCAGATCGCAAGGTCTTCAGTAGGGATACAGGCGCTCATGCGTACGACTTTGCCCTTCCATTTCGCAGAAATGGTAAAACGCATCTTTAACATGTCCGATGTGACAGGCTTCGTCCACCTATTTAAGACCGTAGGCTCTGGACTATTAAGCACCTTTTACCTAGATACAACACTGCATTCAGAACAGGGGTATTCCCTAGTTCAAAATCTCATACATTATACATGAGGATTCTTGGAAGCACAGCAGGACTACCATATCCTGTATAATATCTATGTATAAAGTTCATGCCCGACGTCATCATTAGTCCTACACAGTAATACAGCAAGGTAGGACTCCTGGGGAGACATTTGGGTATATATACATCACATCTTGCTAAGATAGCCAGAGGAGATCAGGACTTCCTGGTAGACACACTGACCAGAGACACTGAGGTTCCTGCATGCAGACATTCTAGCACGCAGTGGTCTAACATCCCTTGCGGGGTGTCCAACCCGAGACCAAGACAGTCTCTCACTTCATGTAATGGGTTTGACTTTATCCTAGAGGGATTCTTAGCTTAACACCTGCACACATGCTAGGTACACTTAGATACCTCTAGTTATGGAGGCATCGTGGAGTACGCATCTTTTCATTATCATGTATTTTATGTACTTGTATGTATTCATGATTACTGCAAAAAAGCAGAGCTTTACTATCCGGTTACTGTCCTAGTGCTTCTAATCCTGTATATATCTGCTACTGTCTAACGGTTGTTGCAGCTCACTTATTTTACACCAGAATATCAACTGTTCAATAAACACTTATTGAAAACACCCTGCCTGTTCATTCTGTATATCTCTCTTAGACAGACTAAGAAAGCACTAGTGACTGAGCGAAAAGTGGTATATTGTTTCCACGGTCATGAGGGATCAGGGTTGTCATGTTCGATGGTTGCCAAGAACTATTCTCTCCTTGGTAAGAGGAGATTATAGCGGCACTGTGTGCTAGCTGGTACAAAAGGCCAACATACCCGGTGGGGTGTTAAGAATCAGTCTGACATCAATCCTACAGTGTATGCTGGCCTACAACGCAGAATCTGTATAGGATGCATAGGAACTACAGGACGATATAGATAAATTAAATAAATCATTTGACACCAAATTAAAAAAATTTAAGATGAGTATAGCACCTAAAAGCACAACACGCCACTCACGGTTATCCAGTTGTGCGAGGCTGGGTGAAAGTCATAAGTTCAGGTCAACCGCGATAGAGCACCTGGTGGATACAGGGTTAATCTTGCTGAAACCGTTACCTCCTAAAGTCCAGCATGAAGAATTCTGTTTGTGGTGGAGGAGCCCGCAAGGAGTAGAGAGATCGTCGACAATATTTATCGATATAATGCAAAGAGCAGGCTGAGTGTTGAAGATAGTCGTTACTGTAGCAAGAAGGTCCTGTCTGATATCACGGATGGTCATTGCTGGAGCTTCACGTTGGCAGTCACTGTGGGCTGTTGATGCTGCATTGCAAAGTACAGAACTTGTGTTGACAGTCGTCTCTGATGGCTTCACCAGAACTTTGTGTTGAAGGCCGCCAGAGGTGGCAAGATCTTGCCACGGACGGGTCCGTTCATGTTCAATATGAGCCAAAACCTCAGAATTCCTCCTTTGATTCTAGAAGGAGCTTAATGTATGCAACACCAAGGGTCCAGAACCTGGGAGGCACCTCTTGGGTATCAGGAACTCACTCCAGTGGAGGACAGCAGGCCATAAGCAAGTCCAATTGCAGATCCAGGCCGGTTCCGTGCAGCAGGGCAGCTGGGTAGTTGAAAAGAGGCCTCTGGAGCTTGTTGCATCCCTGTACCTCAGATCAGGAGGTCAGGCAGCTGGTATGAAGGGTGCAGGCCCTTTATTCCTTCTCAGACAGCAGGGAAGATCCCATATAGTTCCAGTTGCAGGTCCAGTGCAGCAGGACATCTGGCAAGTCCTTTTGTAGTATCCACTGGTCCAGGAGCATATTAAAGAGTGGGTCTGAGAGTCCTATTTTTATACTTGGTGCCCCCTTTCAAGTGTAAGGAACTTCTGGAGTTTTCCCCTACAGAGGTGTCTGGAATTTCTTGCCTCCTTGTCCTGGTCCCAAACGGTGTGCAGGAACAATGGGCTAGTGTGAAGTTCTTTGTGTGTGAGCCGAGGCAGTGTCTCTGAAGTGCAGGTTTGACCGGGAGAGCGCCACCCCTTCATTGAGTCAGGATGGCCCATTTTGCCAACATCCACACCCACTATTTTGATACTGTCTGGGAGGAATACATAAAGGCCAACTGCCAACTGCATCTAAAGTGGCATTTTTAGAATTGTGACTTAAAATCTGACTTTACCATTAAAGGTAATTTTAAATTAAAATTCCTCAGACACCAAACATGACAGTTCTACTTGCTCCCAACCACATATTATCCCTTATTAAATGTAATATGGTAACCCAATATTATCAAATATTAGAGGCATGCCTCACAGTAGTGAAACACAAATGTGATTTTTCACTACCAGGAAATGTAGAATATATATTTCCAACTTTTTAAATACTCTGCACCCTGACCTATGGGCTGTTTAGAGCCTACCATAGGTGGGATTTATACGTGCTAATAAAAAGGGAGGTTTGTGCCAGGACGAAATGGCAATTGAAAACTGCACATAGGCTGCAAACCGCAGACCTGAGACATGTTTAGAAACTCTACTTAAGTGGGTGGCCCATTAGTAGCATTTAATTTACAGGCCCTGGGTACATGCTGACGTAATACCACTTTACTAGGGACTTCCAAGTCAATGAAAATGTGTCAGTCCGAAGCAAACCGATTGCACCATGTTTTTAGGAAGAGTACACAAGCAGTCCAGCACTAGTTAGCAAAGATAAAATGCCCAGAATCCTAAAAGGCAACAAAAACAGGTTCAGAAAACAGGAGCGGTGAAGGCAAAATGTTAGGGGGTGACCCTGCAGAGAGGGCCAGGTCCAACAAGACTCCCCTCCAGCCTAAAGCCAGAGTAGCCTAATCAATACCTTGATGGGCTTCCCTGCTCAGGCATTAGAACGTGAACAATGGCCTTCTTCTGCAGAGGCACTTGTCAGTTCTATGCCCTTCTGAACTCAGTTGGATCCCTCTGGCAACACTCCCCTGAGCCACAGCACTGACTCATGAGGAACCCTCCTCCTCAGTTGTGGATCCCATCTCTGAAGCTCCTAACCTTAACTTGCTCATCGACGCATCCCAGTAGGCAGACAGTACCACCATGGGCAACAACTTAATATGGCCCATTCTGCACCTTAGGACAGACTTCTGCCCCGAACCCAAAGAAAACTCTACCTATAAGGACAGCAAACAACATAGACCACTGACACTGACTGTCAGCGTCAAGAGCCAGGCCCCAGACCATCAAGGGTTCTCTGACCTCTGAAGTTTCTATGAGTGGGTGGCAACATCCTTGGGAGTTAGCACCCTTCTTCTACTTCATCTCCTACCAGTTCTGGGGTCATAACCTGCGACTGGCTCTTCAGCTAAGGGGTTGTACCCTGAGGTTGAACAGGTGGCAGGTGTAAGTCCTTCCTTCCACTGCCCTCCATCCGGGCTTCGGTACCCTCTTCTTGGAGTACCCCCAGAAAACTGCGCTTTCAGTGTTCCCTGGATGGCCGCCCCTTCCAGCACACTGGGCACTGTGATAATGTAGTACCCAGAATGCAGTCAATGGGTATCTGGGGGCTACTTATACCTGTGAAACTCCCACTTGTGGGTGGTCATTTGGTACAAATCAAATCCCCTCACTTGTGCTCCAGCTGGGAGCAATCAAAGCACTGGCGTTGGAAATGGGGTGCCCCGGGCCACTGCCCACCAGACCTCCCCATCTATTCTTATAAGAGGTATGTGAACCTTTTCCCCACACTATTCTAAGACCTGTCTTAGTCACTGTGTACCTCCCCCTCATTCTGTTGGGGAGAAACTGAACTACCCTCCCCAGGAGGTCTGCCTCCTTTGTAAGCTCCCTGTGATCATTGTGCTTGCAGTCAACCATTTGTTGGTGCAACTCTGTGAAACAGTTACTGAGCATGTGTTCTCTCAAAATAAGGTCAAACAGCACTTCGTCACTACTCACTTGACTGTCCTTGACCCAACCCTTGAGTGCCTTCCCAGAGAAGTCCAGAAAATCTACCCAAGACTGGCCAATTGAGTCTATGGCTGTCTATAAAAGTTAGGAGTATCCCTCTAGGGGGAGGTTAAACTTAGTGATATAGTGATAAGGGCTGCTTTCATGGGAGTGTAGAACATATGACCAGCTACCTCTCAAGCTATGTTATGTTATATTACCTGAGTTTATATAGCGCGTAGCTGCCTCAGCGAAGAGGTGTTCCGGCGATGCCAGCAGAAGAAAAAAAAACACAAGGAGGCTAAGAACCTGAACAGGTAAGCGCAAGGAGCATAGAAAGGGACGGGAAAGGGCTAGGCAGAGGGGAAGAGAAATGTTTTATTAGCTTTCCTGAAGTCCAACAGGGTATCCCTCCTTATAGCTGGCATGTGTCTCCACGGCCTGCCCCCCAAAGCCCTATGGGACCCTATGTATTCTAAGGGCTACCTCATAGGCTGGAAACCATATAACAATATCATCCCCTACCTCAAAGCTAGGCACCAGGTATTCGGGTATGTGGAGTCCTAGATCTCCATTGGACACTATGCTATTACTGCCACCATTTCTGCTGGACTCTGACTGTGGTTTTCCCTTCAAGTCCAGCACTTTTGGACTCAGTTCATGAGTCCACAACATCCTATTTTCTGCCAAGGCCCTTATTACCTCAGCCTTCTTCTTTTTGAAACCATTTTAGCATCAGGTTTTCTCTCTTCTGTGCCAGTCTGGCTAGCTGCATCTTCAGGCCCCTCTCAGCCTGTCTGTCTTTCAGCACTACAGAAGATAGGGTGCGGAAGGATACACTGCTTCCTGCTTTGGATCCAGCAGGAGACTCCATCTATGTCAGGGCTCTTCAAACTGTGGGGCGCGACCCCCAGGGGGGCGTGCAGTGATAGGAAGGGGTCGCGCATTCCCTTCATACTTCTGCCCAGGCCCATAGCTTCAGCCCCCCTCCTTCCCCGTAGTGTCTCTCAGCCCGGGCTGCTGCAGTATAGCTCACGCTGCTGGGGGCTCGGCTGGGAGGTGTCTGGAGTCTTATCTCCGGCCGCCTGAGCTTTTCACAGGTCTTTAAAGACCATTTGCATATTTACATGCCTTTGTTAACTGGTTACCTAGGCTTAGTTTTTTTAATGGTTCCAGTACCCCCTGGGCCCCCACTCTGCCTATTCCTTACATTTGTATTTTTACACTTACTGCTGTAGTGTGAGAATGCATTTAATAAAAAGAAATATAAAGTTGGGTAGCCAAATGAAAAATGCCTGCCGTGTGTTGTTTAAAGAGCCCGCAGAGACCTGCACTTGACACTAAATAGAGTTATAAATAAAAAAGTATGTATTAAGTAGCTATGTGACTTTTCTGTCTTTGTTCTCTTTAATTATCAGTCATGGATCATTGAGGCAGCCCTAGAACACAATTAAAAGTGCTTTTTATTTATATTTGCTGTTCTAAGTATTCACAGATAAGTGCTAAAAATACAGCTTTAGGTGATTGCTTATTTCTGGGCCATCAAAATAATGAGCTGTATCAGCACATTATTTATTTCCTCCACCCTTGATCCCTGATTAATGCCATTATAGCAATAGTTTAACTTCTATCTGAAACCCTACGCTTCAAGTTTCTGGGAATGCACCCTGCATTCAGACAACTCACTACTCATTCTTGCCTTCACTTTCACGCTCGCCCTGAACTCACACTGATCACCATG
This sequence comes from Lissotriton vulgaris, assembly GCF_964263255.1. Lineage (NCBI taxonomy): Eukaryota > Metazoa > Chordata > Amphibia > Caudata > Salamandridae > Lissotriton > Lissotriton vulgaris. The sequence goes on from NW_028253658.1 coordinate 25,243, forward strand.
CACTAATAGTGATTACAATGCACTCACAGCGATCATAATGCTCTCACACTGATAACAATGCACTCACACTGATCACAATGCACTCACACGGATCATAATACACTCACACTGATCACCATGCACTCACAGTAATCAAAATGCACTCACACTGATCACCATGTACTCACACCATTTACCCGCTCACCCTGCACTCACACTGATCACCATGAACTCCCACTGATCACCATGAACTCCCACTAATCACCATGCACTCACACCGATCACCCGCTCACCCTGCACTCAAAGTGATCACAATGCACTCACACTGATCACCCACTCACCCTGCACTTCCACTGATCACCATGCACTCACAACATTCACCCGCTCACCCTGCAATCACAGTGATCACAATGCACTCACACTGATCACAATGCACTCACAACATTCACTCGCTCATCCTGCACTCACACCATTCACCCGCTCACCCTGCACTAACAGTGATCATAATGCACTCATACTGATCACCATGCACTCACACCATTCACCCGCTCACCCTGCACTCACAATGCGCTTGCGTTGTTCACTCTGTACCTCACCCTGCAGTCACATGAGCACACTACTCACCCTGCACTCATGTGAAACTTCACTCACCTGTCCCCCCTCACTGCTCAATCTGTAGTTCACTCAAACAAGGCCATCACTAACCATGCATTAATTCTCCCCACTCTGCACTTACATCTGAACCCAAATTCATATGGTCACCTCACTCACCCTGCAGTCACTCCTTTTACCCTACTCTCACACTGTTGCATCGCTCACCGTGCAGCCACTTGGGTACTCTTGTCACCCACACAGGGTTTAGAAATTTTTGTCAGGAGGGGGTCCTTACGCCTGAAAATGTTGACAAGGGGATCTCTGCATCCAAAAGTTTGAAGACCTCTGATCTATGTGGTCCTGCTTCTCTCCTCTAGAACCATTGCTAAGTCATTTCCTTCCTCCTCGTCATCATCTTTCTCAGGGCCATCACCTTCTTTGTTGTCTGTGTGAGTCTTCCACCAGTTTGCTACATTAAAATCATACAGGGTTGCCCAAAGGTCCTTCTTTGCAGACCCCTTCTCTATGACCAGCCCCAACTCCATGTAGAATTCCTTAATCTCCCTCGTATTCAAGTATGACAGGCAGTTGGGATCCATTTTCATTTGGGCATGGTATCACAGGTGCAACAAGAAAAGAGTCAAAAGTGTATGAAGGTGTGGTAAGAAATATTTTTGGAAAAATTACCAATTTGAGAGGAAAAAAGAGAATTTAAAAAGAAGTTGACTATGGTATCCAAATATTTTTGGAGATTTTAGTGTTACACCAAACCACTATATGGCACTGCATAAAAACAAGTACTGAATCCCCCTACTGACCACCAATATGAGTAATTTGTTTGTGAGTTGAGGGGGGTGTGAGCCCTCCTCAAGCAACAGCCACATTCCATGTCAAAGTGAACCACAAAAGTCACTAAATTATCTTTTTCTTAATCCTCTGGTAGCTTGGTATTAAATCAGTAAGGCTTAATTTAGACGCAATGTGCAAAGTATTTATGCATCACACAAACGGTGAAAACACAACCCAAAAACCTCCCACACCAATTAAAAAAACCGAAGTAAAAGTTATTCAATTATTTGACATGAATACATCAAAAATCCAATAAGTAGAAGGAGAGATATGCAATTTCAAGGATTTATGGTAAGTATAGTGCCTAAAAGCACAAAGCACCACGCACGGTTATCTGGTAGTGCAAGACCAGGTGAAAGTCACAAGTTCATGCTGACCACGATGGAACATGGGTCAGATAAAGGGACAAGGTTAGTCCAGCTGAAACATTTACCTTCTAAAGTGAAGATTTCAGTTTGTGGCATAGGAGGTTGTGATGAGGAGAGAGAGAGTCGCAGATGGCCGTCACTCTAGTGAAGCGCTGTCTGGGTGTCGCAGATGGTCATTGCTGTAGCGCAAAGCTTCCGTTGGGTGTCATGAATGACCATTGCTGGCGCTCCGTGTTACCGCGGGCTGTCGATGCTGTAACGCAAAATGCTGATGTCGTGTTGCAGGTCATCACTTACAGTCACTGTGGTGTGAAGAATCCGGTTCATCAGAGTTTAGTGTTGGTTGTCATCCTGGGCAGCAAGATCTTGGCATGGACAGGCCTGTTTGAGAAGAGCCTAAAACTTCAGTATTTCTCCTTAGCTTCAAGGAGGAGCTCAAATGATGCCACATCAACGATCCAGAATCAGGAAGACACCTCTTTAGGATCAGGAACTCACTCTAGCAGAGGCCATTAGGGCTCAGGCAGGTACAGTTGCAGGTCTAGCCATGTCCAGTGCAGCAGGTCAACTGGGCAGTTGCAGAGACGCCTTAGGAGCTTGTTGTGTTCCTGTAGCTCAGAACGGGAGGGCAGCCGGTTGACCCTTGGAGTCACTCCTCCTGGGAGGAAGGACACAGATCCAGTCTTCATTCTTAGACAGCATGGCAAGCTTGAGGCAGCTCCAGTTTCAGGACCAGACAGGTCCAGAGCAGAAGGACATCTGCACAGCCCTTCATCTGTAGTATCCTCAGGTACAGGATACTGAATAAGGGTCTGAAAGTCCTATTTCTATCCCTGGTGCTTCCTTTGAAGTGCAGCAAAGTCTGGAGTTTTCCCCCTACATGGGTGTCTGGAATTTCCTGCCTCACTGCCCTGGTCCCAGTCTGTTTGCCTTCTATGAAGCGCTTTGTGTGTGAGCTGAGGTAGTGCATCAGAAGTGCAAATGTTGAAGGTGACAGCTCTGCTTGTTCATCAAGTCAGGAGGGTCCATCCTGCCAACACTCAGACCGTCTATTGTGTGACACAATAGGGGCAGTGCCTGCTCAGGCTCGCTGTGGGAATTGCAATGTCTGTTTCCATTGGCCTATGCATAGAGTTTATACCGCCATGTAGAGGCCGATGGAAAGGGACTTTGCAGGCCCCTAGCAGCACCTCCTGCCCCCTGGTATGAGGGCCGGGGGCACAAGTGGTGACCCCTGAAACTTTCATGCTCCCTGTGCCAGGAACCACGGTGCAGGTATGTTTCTAAACATTCGTTTTTGCATTGAGGCTTATGCTGTGGCCATTTTCTGGAGCCGCAGCACAAGACGACGGTTGGATCATAATTTGGAGGTTAGGACCACCACCTATTTGTTGGCCAGTCCCAACCTCAAATTGATGGCGGACAGACACTCGTCTGACCGCCATCGTAATCAGCCCATCAGAGTCAAGAATATTGGGATTTCAGAAATATCGTCAACAGGAATATTTAAGATAAAAATATCTTTTTCAATGTGGTTTATAATATCTTTGTGAAAATATCGATGTAGAAAATATAATTGCATTTAACATCATTTGTAATATTATTAGAAATTATTTTTATATAAACTTTTAAATATTTTATTTTTTCAGAAATTTTTGTTAAACATACACATAATTTATATTTATTTTGTTTTAAAAGAATCATTTTATTTAAAAAACTTGGGGGCTCATTATGATGGCAGAAGGACCACCACTCCTGGGCCGGCGGTGCCGGCCCTTCAGCCATCACACAGGAAATTTCCACAGCCAAATTAGGATGGCGGTGGGAATCCCAATGTGTCCGTGGCGGGCGGAAAGTCCGTCTGCCACGGTCCCACAAGGTGATCCTTTTCTACCCTCCTTCGGCTGTATACATGTGGTAGAGGAATCGACACCCGGAGGGTCTCCACCTCACAAAAGCCACTGTATCCATACCCTCAGTGAAACATGGATTGTCCATCAGTGGAGTAATTGGGGATGGGAAGGTGGTAAGTTTGTGTTTAATATTAGTTTGATCCCATATCTCCATGGGGACCCTTGTGATATGTGAGGCATATAAGTTAGAGGGTCTGTGTTGGTTGCCGAGAAACGAAATTTCCTGCAAAGGTCTGCCAGCCACTGCCTGATCCTGGAATAAACAGTGTTTCTCTGACTCCCATCGGCTCCACTCTACCAGGAGATGCAGTTGGGCAGCTTGGAAGTAAAGCAGTAAGTCTAGGAGCCCTAGTCCTCCCCCCTCCGGGGGAAGCGTTGCCAGTCTCTGTTTCAGACGTGGTTTTCGACCGTTCCAAATGAACTGAGCCAGTTCTGATTGTGTCTGCTGCATTCAGCTCACGGGAGGTCTAAGAAGGATGGTACGAAATAAATATAGAATCTGCGGAAGGATTGCCATCTTGACGGCGGCAACCGTAACTAACCACAACAAAGGGCAATGTTTCCAACGCCCCAATTCCCATCCAATCTTCTTCCGTAGCAGGGTATAGTTAGTGATAGCCAGTTCCGTGAGGGTTGGGGCTAGCTGGATCCCCAAATATGGGATTGAGTTTGCCACCCACTGGATAGGGAGCAAACACTGCAGATGCTCCCGGGTAGATTTCTCTAAAGACAAGTCCAGGGCCACTGACTTGTCCATATTCACTCTGAACCCAGCAGATGGTGTGAAAAAATCTAGATCCTCTAGGCATGCTGGCTACTCGACTTGCAGATTAGATAACAAAATCAAAACGTCATCAGCATAGTATGGACATAACCGCCAAATTTGATCCCTAAAACCATTACGTTGAGTCTCAACCTCTGTGCCAATGGCTCCATATAAAGAGATAAAAGGAGGGGCGATAAAGGGCACCCCGGCCTAGATCCTTTCTCAATGGAGAACCGGGGAGACGTAAATCCATTGACTTTAACCGAGCCCATCGGGAACTTGTAACAATTCTACACATATGTGCGAAATTTCATGCCCATCCCCATCCTTTCCAGGATGGGGAACCCTATCAAACCCCTTTTCGGCGTCGATAGCCAGCATCATATATTCTCCCTGTGTGCGTGTGGCTTTTTCAATGAGATGCAGGGCGCGCTTAGTGTTATCAGAGGTTTGGCGTTTCGGGATGAAACCAGCTTGATCCGGGTCAACTAGCCCAGTCATGTGAGGTGCTAGGCGGGAAGCTAATATCCCAGTATATAATTTAAGATCCACATTAAGAAGGGAGATAGGGCGGTATGCCCCACATTGGGATTTGTCTTTTCCTGGTTTGGGGATACTGCTATAGAGGCTTCCAGAAGGTCTCCCGGAACCGCCCCGGGCTCCGAAAAGGAGTTAAAAAGGCGGGTGAGGAGAGAGATGAGTTGTGCACAGAACGTCTTGTAAAAGACAGCGGAAAAGCCATCCGGTCCAGGCGTTTTCGCTAGCTTAAGACGCGAGATGGAAGAGATAACTTCTTCAGGTCGAATGTCTCTGTCAAGGTATTCGGCTTGATCTTTAGTTAGCGCTGGTAACGGGACAGAATCAAAGATGGCCTTCCCAATTCTGCCCTGTCCTGGTCGATCTACACGCTAACCTCAGGCTTCCTGACCCTCGGCTGGTACGCCTACACGGATTAACTACGTGCCCAGTTCCTGCATTTTTCCAGGTCCCTGGCCGCCAGAATACTTAAATTGCCGCGATCGTTCTGTGACGACTCACCCGTCCATCTAAGACTCAGTTCCCAGGTGGTTAGACGATCTCCGCCCGATCCTTTGAATCGGGGCTGATACTTGAACCGCCCACAGCACCCCAAACGAGACAACCTCGTCCTGAAGATGGTCCACATTGGCTAAGGACCGAAACGCCATCGACTCCACAGCGCAAACAATAGGCGCACCCTGTTGTGACTCCATTGAAATAGCGAATTGTGCAATATAAAGTCACTGATTTTGTGTCACATGTTGAGCTGTTCACTGTATATATTTCACCTTGCTCACCCTGCGCCGTCCATCGCTGTTCACTCTCTCACTTGCGTTGCCACATATCACTTGTACATATTGAGCACCAAGTCTTATCGGTTGTCATTTGAATTTTTGATCTGTGTGCTGTACATAACTATTTCTATATGAATTTTTTCCTTCCATGATTTAAATACTAAAATACTAAAATTAATTTTGAATTTAAATCCTTTGAATAAGTGTCTCCTTTCTCTGACCTATGTAATGCCTTGTGCATGCAATATAAATTGCCTCTTCATTCATACCTTTTGGGATATTGTTTTACCTTTATACTGTCCTGGTCAATGGCAGCAAGTTGTTGGCGTACCGCCTTAAACTGCCTCTACACTCAAGGGGCTCCTGTTCTCTGGTGCAACTGTTCCAATTCCCTGGTCTGTTGGGTGAGTTCTTCCAGTTTGTGCCTGCGCTCAACATTGTCTGCAGCTGAGATAGCAATTAACTCTCCCCTTATAACTGCCTTCAATGCTGCCCACTGAGTAGCAAGAGTAGTGTCAGTATTGCTGTTGTGCGAGATATAGTCAGTGATGACCTGCTGTATTCCTGTGACTACGTCTTTGTGATGTAATAGAGTCTCTCTAAGGTGCCATGTCCTAGTAGGACGGTGGATTGGCGTAAGGGAAAGAACAACGGTCACTGCGGCATGGTCGGAGAGGGAGGCGACTCCAATTTCTACCTCCATCGTTAGTGCGTGTACGGGTGTAGATGCCAGCAGGTAATTTAATGACGCATATGTTTTGTGGGCATTGGAATAGTAAGAGTACTCACGTTCCTGAGGGTGGAAGCTGCGCCACAAGTCACTAAATCCCAAGGGCCTCATTTATGAGGCCCCTTGCGCCATCAGAACTTCACTTTTCATGAAGTTCCGTGGCGCAGAAGCCTGCGTGGTATTTATCAGGCAGCAGTACGCCAGTTTTTGTGGCGTACTGCTGCCTGAAAAATATCAGTCCCTTTAACGCAGTGTTCTGCGTTAAAGGGGCGTGCAATGGGTGTTGCTGGGGGCGTTCCCAGCAACATCCATGGCCTCCCCAGGGGAGGCGTAAGGGAGGCACAACAGGGAGAAATGTCTTTATTTCTCCTCGTATTTCCTTTTTCTATGTGTGCTGCATTCTACAGCACACATAGAAAGAGGAAAAGCCTCTTGTGATTATTTTTGTACAGAAAGGTTTCCCTTCCTGTACAAAAATAATCATCCCCACAATGCAGGCACCCTTGCACAATGGTGCAAAGGTGCCTGCGCTGGCGCACGGCAGCCCATTGTGCGCTGGCGCAGGGGAAAAGGACAGAAATGCGCCGTATCTTATTGATACGGCACATTTCTGCCCTTTTCTTTTGCCGTAGGGAAGCGCAGCAGGAAGGCCTGCTGCGCTTCCCTACGGCAAAAAGTCATAAATGAGGCCCCAAGTCTTGTAGACGGGTCAAGCCATCTGTGGAGAGAGCGCCTGTTTGGTGCGTGCGTTGACATGATCTATGTATGGTGTTGTAAAAAAACAGGTTTAGGTCTCCCCCCAGAAGGATGTGGCAGTCTGGTGTGGCAGAGGCCTCTATAAGAGCCCAGTGGAAGAAGCTCCTGGGCGCCATTGGGGCAGACACTGAACCAATAGTGAACATCAAGTCGCCTATGGCAAATCTATAGGTCAGTTGCCTACCTTTTATCTCAGCCTCTTTGTGTAAGACCTTACCTTTAAACCATTGAGCCACCAGAATAGCCACCCCGCCGTTTTAGTACTGCCTGAAAAAAAAAACTGGAGTGGGAACTTTCTAAACCGGAGCCGGTGACAATCTTTCGACAAAAGATGCGTCTCCTGTAGAAGACAAATATCTGCTTGGGATTGCTCAAAACACAAAAGGACCGATTTGCGCTTCACTGGGTTATTAAGACCCCTCACATTCAGGGTGAGTACTTTAAGCATGGTGGTTGGCATTAACTCAGGTAGATATTGTAAAAGGGACAACGGAGCACGGAATCTGATACTATCGAGGCAAAAGGCGCAGCAGCTCTAGAGCCCATAGGACACGTCCCTACACTAGTCCCAAAAGGCAGGTGGACAAGGAACAGTGAAACCCTCCCCGCAATAACCCCGCCCTAGAAAAACCACAATTTAAAAAAAGGGAAACCAAAACATATTTTCCATCATCCGTAGGTGAAATGTAATGAAATGAGGTAATCCGTCAAAGTCTGCAAAACACCCCTCCCGCCAACGGCCCGGGGTAAAAATCAAATGCCGTATGATATCATGATGTTCAACCAGGTTGGGATGTGGACAATTCCGTTGCTTCCAATGAGGCTTGCTGCCCCTTCATGATTTCTGCTGCAGGGGGCTGCCGGGCATGCCGCCTCCATCCCTGCTGACGCCACCGGGGCTTGGAGTTGTCCATTTCTGTTGTGGAGCTCGCTGTGTCATTTTCCTCGGCAGGGGGATCTATGCCCAACAATTGTCAGGGCTCTGTCAGGGATCGGAGCTGATAAAGTTTGTTGTCCAGTCGGCAAACCAGACGAAACGGATGACCCCAGCAATAGGAGATGTTGCATTTTTGTAGGTGAGCAGTGATAGGTTTAAAGGTTCTGCACTTCTGCAGAGTAAGAGCCAACAAATCTTTCTACAGGGCCGGTGATTGATCCCGAGATGTTAGCGGATGCAACTGACGGGCATTTTTAGAGGATCTCTTCTTTGGTGCAATAGTCCTGCACACAGACCAAAATGTCCAGTGGCGGAGCGGAGGAGGCACTTGGGGGCCCCACACTGTGTGCTCTGTGTAGATGGAGTTCCGATTCCAGAGGCCTCCCTAAGATGTGAATGAAGAGTTCCTTTGTGTATTTGAAAAGGTCTATCGTCTCTTCTTGGATTTTCACTCCACGGATCCGTATGTTATGATGCCGGGAACGATTTTCCAGGTTCTCAAGATGGGTCTGGAGATCAAGTTGCTGGTCGTGGATCCGGATGTTTTCCTGCTGCAGTGCCACTAAATGTTGACAAAAATGGAGAGAGGAGGGGACACTGTCCGAAAACTAAGACAAATTGAGTCCCGCCTCATTATCCGACTCCGAACAAAAATCCCGAGAGGCATGAACTTTGGGGAGGACCTCCATATACATCTAGAGTGACTCTAACATTACCAGCTGAAAAGTTCAACTGCTAGGGTACTATACCCGAAACCCAAACTAATAGAAACAAAGAACTAATTCAGTACTAAATATGAATTAATAATTCTGCCCATGTGAATTAACATGTAGCATAATGTACTAATGAGAGGGTAAATGGGGGGGTGAAGCGCTGATTAGATGGCTTCAGTAAAGTAGCTGGTTGTGCCGCCTCCTTTGTGACCCTACCCGCACTACATACCCTCTGGGTATGTAGTGCGCTATACAAATTTTAGTAGTTTAGTCTGCCCTGTTCCCATGATGCACTGGGCCAGGGACAGACTGATTTGCATATAGCCAGGTTCTGAGCTGGGATGGGGCAGTGAGATAAATAACGGTGATGGATCAAGCCCTGATCTTTGGACTGGGTAAGAGTGGTCTGTTTAACTCAGACACTCTGTTCATCACCACCTCCTTTTCTAAATCATACAAATTTTATGACTTGACTTGACTTGACATAAAAAAAAACATATATATATATATATATATATATATATATATATATATATATATAAATTCTCGCTGTGTGGAGGTGTGGGCCTGCTGATATATATATATATATATATATATATATATATATATATATATATATATATATATATATATATATATATATATATATATATATATATATATATATATATATATATATATATATATCAGCAGGCCCACACCTCCACACAGCGAGAATTTTCACAGCACCAAAAGAGCAAGATCCACAGGTAAGTTGCTTGTAAAACCAGAAGTGTTTATTTATACACCGTCATGCAGAGCATGGACGGTCTATGCGTTTTGGCTCTCCGCCTTCAACTGGACCATATATATACGTTCCTTGCTGTTGCTTAAACTGGAGTGGGAATAGTACATTTAATCCATGCAAATTCCAACGCTTTCACTACTGTTGCACAGACTGCAGTGGCAATAGCATTGATTTTATTGATTTGCTCAGTTACTTAAAACCATTGTAAAAGATTAAAACAGTATAAGGACACAAAAGGTACAAGTAAATTCATTAGCAATTAGCACTTTGCATTAGTTTACAATATCAGCTGTAATAAAATAATTGAGACATCGTAAATCATGGACCAAACTGCTAAAGTGCATATTAATCCTTAAAGTGTATACTGAACAAATCTACAGTACTTACACTCCCATATCAATAGTAAAAATACTAAAAGAGAATTGTCCATCAAAATAACCAAATAAGTGCATGCTGAGTGAATGAGGTCAGTAGCAAATAGCATATTGCATCAGTTTGCAATAACAACTAGCAGATTTAAATGAAATGTAGTAAAACCTTTGTTGCATAACATGCATAACTTAACATGCATATGGATCCTTAAAGTGCATGCTGAACAAATCTGCACTGCTCACCCAAACAGATCAACGGTAAAAACATTAAAAATTAGTAGCTGCCCTTTGGCATAAGCATTAAAGTACATACTGAACGAATTTGAAATCTCTATGGCCGCCCATTGGGATGACTACATGTGCACAAAGGTGCAACTGACCAGCAGCATCTATAGTGTGCGCAAGTCCCCACCCCTCTGACTTTTTCACCATTTACAGAAATCAAAATGCAATCATTATAGTGTACCTGCCTGGCCAATATGATGTTCTCTTCAACCAGGAGCCCACGGCCAATGCTTTTCTGCCCTTTGTCTCAATGGGGGTTTAGCAGAGTGTACAGAGTTACTCAAGGTTATCAGTGGGAATGATGCCCTCGAGCTTAGGAGAATCACGCACAAGAGAGATCCTTGCCCCTAGAGATTTCCAGGAGGTAAATTAGAATGTGGAAATTAAAGAAGCTCAGCAAACCCCGGCAAACCCCGGCTGTCTGTCCAATGCTGTTTTTTTTCCTCCCATATTTTTTAGGAACTTCACAAGGCAGCAGTTCAGCTTCGGATCCCCAGGGACGAAACAAGCCAACACAGCCTGCTTACATGCACATATTCCTCCTTGAGTAAAAAGTGGGGTTAGTAACGTGATTCTTTCAGCTATTAACTTGCAGCAAGAGCATATCAGATGTGGAATGTCTTCTTTGCCATAGTCTCACATGCATAGCCTCTAAGCTACAGCCTCTCTGTGTGGGGTCTTGCTGTCAAGGAGGTAGATGTAACAAAGAAGGGCGCAAGCCTCAACGATATTTCAGAAATTTCTCCTTGACAGTGGTCATGTAACCAATATGACAGTATTGCTGAGTGGCCAGGCATGTGCTCTGTGTGCTAGGGTGGCCTTGTCCTCGATCATTAAGAGGGATTTTATCAATTTGCTGACCAGTTTTTTGAAACACAGGTGACTGGGCGGGGTTTCCCGCAGATGGTTTAACTTGGTTACAGATAGTGATTTGTTAAGATATTCTCTAGCAACGGAACTGTCCCTATTCTGCAATTCCTGTCATAGATGGAAATTCAAGTTATTTGGGGGTGAATTCCTCATTTTATCCCAGATGTTTATATAGGACCCCCTGCTTGTCACGGCCTGCCTTTGCAGGCCAAATTCCAATCTTATATGTGTAATTGGGGAGGTTAAACATCCTTCTATACATTCTTGTCATGGTGCTGTCAAATATGAGAGGATCCCTTCCTCTCAAACGTTCACTCCGTAAGCTTTGTAGGTAGCAGCTTGGCTTGCACTGTCCGAAAAAATAGTGTTAACGTCAGTCCTGATAGTTTTCTCTTTAAGTTGGTAAATGTTATGGCCAGTGCAATACATTTCCTCTTCAATGACCCACCTTTGCCAATGACGACACCCAGATATTTGTATTCATCCACTGCTTCAACCTGCTTCTTGGCCCTATACCAGTGAAGGGGGTTTCTCCTTGCATTGCTGATCAACATAGTTTTAGCTTTTTCTAAATTGACAGTCAGGTCATCCTCAGTTGAATAATACTGTGTGGCTTTAAGCAAGCACTGCAGTCCCACCTGAGTGTGACTTACTAGGTCCAAATCATCAGTGTATAGGAGGCTGGGAAGAACTTATCCCACTTAGTTTTGGAGAATCCGTATTGTAAATATTTACTAGTGGAGTTTGATCAGCCCCCCAAAAAAAAGGTTGAAAAGGGTTGGCGAAAGCACTCATCTCTGATTCAAACCTTTGATTATTGGGAGTTGCCTAAAGAGGTGTGTTCCGGCTCCCAACTTCACCTGCACCCGCTTGTCTATATGTAACCGAATGAGCCTATTTAATAGGGCCTATGGGATGCTCCAATACACCACTTTGTGCCAAAGTTTGCCCTATCAGCATGGTCAAAAGCAACCCTACACTTAATAAAGCAAAAATGCAGAAGCATCCTAGAGCTTGAAGCCGCATCAATCAGGAGGGATAGGGCCAAGATGTTTGTTGTGGTACCATTCAGTTTGGAGAACCCCAGTAGCAATAGTAAATCCTACCCCTCTGAAGCCTTACGCTTTCCCCACTGTTGCATAGACTGGAGAGGTAATAGTAAATGTAACCTCCTCCAAAGTCCAACACTTTCCCCAATGTTATGCTGCTTAAAGTGGTAATAGTAAATGCAATCCCTTCAACGGCCAACACTTTCCTGACTGTTCCGCTGACTGGAGTGGGAATAGTAAATGTAACCCCTCCAAAATCTAACGCTTTTCCTCTTGTTGCTCAGACTCGAGTGGGAATAGTAAATTTAACCCCTCCGAAGTCCAATGCATTCCCTGCTGTTGCATTGACTGGATTGGTAATAGTAAATATAACCACCCAAAGTCCAACACTTTCCCTACTGCTGTACTGTTTGGAGTGGGAATAATAAATGTAACCCCTGCAAAGTTTAACGCTTTTCCTGCTGTTGCTTACAATGGAGAGAGAATAGTAAAGTTAACCTATCTGAAGTTCATCAATTTACCTACTGTTGTGCTGACTTGAGTAGCAATAGTAAATCTAACCCCTCTGAAGTCCAACAATTTCCCTACTGTTGCACTGTTTGGAGTGGGAATAGGAAATGTTGCCCCTCCTCAGCCCAACAATTTCCCTACTGTTGCATAAACTGGAGTGGGATTTGTATATCTAACATTCTCAGACTCCAACACTTTTCCTATCATTGGTTACATATATTATTAATGTTTATTTTATTTATGTTTATTTTGTTTTACATTTGTATAATAGTTTTTGTAATTATGTTTTTTGGTTTCTAAATTTGATATATATTATTTATTTGGTTGTTTAATATTTTATGATTAAATTGTTAATATTTCTAAGTTTTATTTATCTACATATATATATATATATATATATATATATATATATATATATATATATATATATATATATATATATATATATATATATATATATATATATATATATATATATATATATATATAGATCCAAAGCTATTTGCCCAAAATTTAGAAAAGCCACACGCAGGAAAGATGAAATCCGTGTTTATTCAGAGCAGGCTGCACGGCGCTGGAAAGAGGTGTTCACTGAATCAATGAAGGTGCCTGACGCGTTTCATGCGCAGAGCGCATTTCTTCAGAGGCATTTAAGATCAGCTGCACGTAGCTCCAATAGTCTTTGTAAGAGTCAATTAAAGTATTCACCTCGTGACCAAGGGCGTGGGCACACCCCGAGCATTCTGGTATAAGTAGTTCATTTTTCCGCTGGATTAACAGGCTCGTGCTTGTGAAATGGATTAAAAGTTTACACACCCCAGTGGGCTAGGAAGACCTCCAAACACGGCGTAGTGCACATTATAACTTGCTCCACACGTCCTTCCTGCTCCTTAATGTGCTGCATCCCAGGACGCTGCACAAGTCCATATATTTCATGGCTGGGCTTCTCTCCGACCAGGGCAGGCCGGTTAAACATCCAAAGCTATTTGCCCAAAATTTATAAAAGCCACACGCAGGAAAGATGAAATCCGTGTTTATTCAGAGCAGGCTGCACGGCGCTGGAAAGAGGTGTTCACTGAATCAATGAAGGTGCCTGACGCGTTTCATGCACAGAGCGCATTTCTTCAGAGGCATTTAAGATCAGCTGCACGTAGCTCCAATAGTCTTTGTAAGAGTCAATTAAAGTATTCACCTCGTGACCAAGGGCGTGGGCACACCCCGAGCATTCTGGTATAAGTAGTTCATTTTTCCGCTGGATTAACAGGCTCGTGCTTGTGAAATGAATTCAAAAGTTTACACACCCCAGTGGGCTAGGAAGACCTCCAATAGCTTTGGATGTTTAACCGGCCTGCCCTGGTCGGAGAGAAGCCCAGCCATGAAATATATGGACTTGTGCAGCGTCCTGGGATGCAGCACATTAAGGAGCAGGAAGGACGTGTGGAGCAAGTTATAATGTGCACTACGCCGTGTTTGGAGGTCTTCCTAGCCCACTGGGGTGTGTAAACTTTTGAATTCATTTCACAAGCACGAGCCTGTTAATCCAGCGGAAAAATGAACTACTTATACCAGAATGCTCGGGGTGTGCCCACGCCCTTGGTCACGAGGTGAATACTTTAATTGACTCTTACAAAGACTATTGGAGCTACGTGCAGCTGATCTTAAATGCCTCTGAAGAAATGCGCTCTGCGCATGAAACGCGTCAGGCACCTTCATTGATTCAGTGAACACCTCTTTCCAGCGCCGTGCAGCCTGCTCTGAATAAACACGGATTTCATCTTTCCTGCGTGTGGCTTTTCTAAATTTTGGGCAAATAGCTTTGGATGTTTAACCGGCCTGCCCTGGTCGGAGAGAAGCCCAGCCATGAAATATATGGACTTGTGCAGCGTCCTGGGATGCAGCACATTAAGGAGCAGGAAGGACGTGTGGAGCAAGTTATAATGTGCACTACGCCGTGTTTGGAGGTCTTCCTAGCCCACTGGGGTGTGTAAACTTTTGAATTCATTTCACAAGCACGAGCCTGTTAATCCAGCGGAAAAATGAACTACTTATACCAGAATGCTCGGGGTGTGCCCACGCCCTTGGTCACGAGGTGAATACTTTAATTGACTCTTACAAAGACTATTGGAGCTACGTGCAGCTGATCTTAAATGCCTCTGAAGAAATGCGCTCTGCGCATGAAATGCGTCAGGCACCTTCATTGATTCAGTGAACACCTCTTTCCAGCGCCGTGCAGCCTGCTCTGAATAAACACGGATTTCATCTTTCCTGCGTGTGGCTTTTCTAAATTTTGGGCAAATAGCTTTGGATATATATATAGATATATACATATTCACAAAAAACATAGGTTTCAAGCAGTTTATAGTTAGGAATTATCATTTAAAAAACCTTAGAAATTCACTGAAAAAACCATAGGTTTCAGGGGGGTTTTAGTTAGCTGGACAAGCCCGTCTGCGCCCGTCCGCGCCAAGACCGCGCCTAGCGCACGAAACTCTGCGCAAACCTCAACTATCATTAGGTATCTCCCTGAAGACCTCCATCGATTACAGGGTGGCAAACACTGCCCCTGTATACTCGATCTAACAAAGTCTGCGGACACTATCAGCTGTAAAAATTGCAACTGGACGACTACTAATTATCCAGCCTCTATACCCACTCCCCTATTGCATCCCAAGGCCGCCCCAACGCTCTTTAAAGGAGGTCTGATTAACGCACGTTCTATGTGCAAGCATAATCAAGACATTCGCGACCTCATCTGCGACTCGGACCTGGACTGCCTAATGATAACCGAAACTTGGTTAACTGAAGATAGCAATCCTGATATTGCTGCTTCCCTACCTCAAGGCTACTCATTCTTTAGGCAGGACAGACCAAAAGGCAGAGGAGGAGGTGTCGCCATAATACTTAGGAACACCTTCCCATGCCACTCCTTCAACCTAGAGCCCCTAAAAAACACGGAAGGTCTAGGTTTCTCAATCAAATTGAACAAGCAAACCTCCTTCTCTGGTGGCCTCATTTACCGCCCGCCCGGTAATGCCACTGAATTTCTTGATTCATTGTGCGACTCCCTGGGCCACTTTCTTCTCCGATACCCCCACTTCACCTTACTCGGGGATTTCAACCTACATCTCGACTCCAAATCTGATACCCAAGCCATCAATTTCCTCCAAACACTAGAAATGTTTAATCTCCAACAACTAGTCTCCCAGCCTACCCACCTGCTTGGTCACACCCTTGATGCTGTATGTACCAATCTCTCTTCCCTCATCACCCTACCCCCGCTCCCTCAAATCTGGACTGACCACAGCTTGATCTTGTTCCACATCCACAGCGTACGTTCCCCTTCTCGCAATAACACTAACTCACGCCCCTCCAACCCTATCAATTGGAAAAAAGTCCAAGAAAGCTTGACTCTTAAACCTATGGATCAATCCCATACCCCTACCCTGTCCGGAAATGTAGAAGTCGACGCCGACCTCTTTTACAATTGGCTCACACAGGAAATGAAAACCAGAAACCCCCCCAAACGTCAAGGCATCTCTCATAAAAAATCCAAAAGCAATGCCCCCTGGTTTACTCCCGAACTGGCCACCTCTCACCTACTTTGTAGGAAAGCAGAGCGAAAATGGCGTAAGTCCTATGACTTTGACGATCGTCTCTTATATACTCAAACAAGAAAAACTTATCTTTCGAGTATCAAATCAGCCAAGAAGTCCTACTATGTAAACGCCATCAAAGAATCCCATCAAAAACAAAAGACCCTGTTTTCTATAGTAAAGTCATTCACCCAGCCCAAAGCATTGCAACCTGAAATACCTCCATCACAGGACTTATGCGACAAAATCTCCGACTATTTTGAAGAGAAAATTGTTTCCATTCAAAGCAATTTCCCTCCTTTCTGTACCTCCTCATTCCCCCCTCCCTCTGACTCCCTTCCCGGAAATTTGAGCAGTTTCTCCCCTGTAACTCTGGCGCAAACTAGAGAAGTCATCCTGGCCTGCAAATCAGGCTCCCCTTCTGACCCCTGTCCCCCCAAAATTCTTCACCAAATTATCGACGTGATCAACCCAGCAATTAACGACATAGTCAATTCGTCGCTTAGCACAGGAATTGTCCCCCCCCGGTGGAAGAAAGGAATTGTCAAGCCTCTTATGAAAAAGGCCAATAAACCACCGTCTGACTTGACCAATCTTCGCCCGATCTCACTACTCCCAGCCTTAGGAAAAATAACTGAACAACTGGTCTATAGAGAACTTAGACAATACCTGGAATCAAATAACATACTCCATCCGCAGCAGTCGGGTTTCCGTCCCAAACATTCGACGGAAACAGCGCTGATAGAACTATCAGACACGATCAAACTGCTACAAGATCAGCGAAAAAATTCAATCCTCATCCTTCTTGATCTGACCGCGGCGTTTGACACCATTTCCCATTCCATCCTCATCAGTAGACTGATGAACATAGGGATCTCAGACCACGCTCTATCCTGGTTAAAATCATTCCTGGCTGACCGATCTCAGACTGTCGCTCTGGGCCCTTTCCATTCAAAAGAGAAAACGATTTCCTCAGGCGTCCCGCAGGGTTCTATCCTAAGTCCCCTCCTTTTCAACATCTATCTCATTCCCCTCCTGTCCTTGATTGAATCCTTTGGAATACCTGTAACCTCCTACGCCGATGACACCCAGCTCATCGTGCCTTTGGATGGTAGCTCCACCAGCGCCGAACTCAACCTTAAGAACTGCCTAACGGAGGTCTTCCATTGGATGAACGCAAATCATTTGAAGTGTAATTCAAATAAAACGGAGATTCTCCCAATTGGAAAGAACACCTCCTTCTGCCCAGCCCTCTGGTGGCCTGACGACTCAATCGCCCCCCCCCAAACTGTAACTACGGCCAGGAATTTAGGCGTCATTTTCGACTCAGATCTCTCCTTTGATCAACATGCTAAGACTGTAGCCGGCAAATGCTTCGGGACAATAAGATCCTTAAGAAAGTTCTTTAACTTCCTCCCTCTCGACGCCAGAAAGAGTGTAACAGTAGCCCTTATAATTTCACGACTAGACTACTGCAACGGCTTACTGGCAGGGGCAAAAAAGAGCACTCTCGCGAAACTCCAGAGCGTGCTTAATACAGCTGCTCGACTTGTACTCAAACTGCCCCGTAGAGCTTCCATCTCCGCAGCCCTTCGATCCTTACACTGGCTACCTCTCCACAAGAGAATTTTATTCAAGATTCTAATCATCGCCTTCAGAGCTTTTAACAAATCCGGTCCAAAATACCTCCACAGACGTTTTCCCCACTACACCCCCAGGCGATCTCTCCGTTCGTCCCAGGACAACCTCATCCTGCCTGCAAAGTATAATCTGAAGACGAAGGGAGGTAAAACCTTAAGCTACCTGGCCACCAAAGCATGGAACAATCTGCCCAAACACCTCAGGCAACTAACGCAAGAAAAACCATTCAGAAAGGTTCTGAAGACCTGGATCTTCAGCCTTCCCGATGATCTCACTAAAGCAGCCATCTAATCCCTCTCTGTTCCCAGACCGGTCATCAAGGATTCTCAGCGCCAAGATGCTCCTTCCGGAGCGAACGCCGCGCTTTACAAATACCCCTACAAATACAAATACAAATACAAATTTCACTCATACAGAACCATTGAAATTCCTCCGTTATAGTTAGTCCTGCTAACTACAACTCGCGCGCCGGCATTGCACTGCTGATGATGTCACATATTACATCATTAATGACATGGTCAGTGACATCATTGATGACCTCACTGATGACATCTCAAATGAGATCACTGATGACATCATCCAATGAATGTTGTTTAGTTTGAAATTTAAATATGTATTATATATATACCAATCTGTATTGAAGATTAAGTAGATATATAACTGTCTGGATGAAAGATTTACTAGCTGTCTGACTGTCTGTTTAAATGAGTAATTAAAAGTGTCTCACTTAATACATGGATTAGTAACTAAACTATGTGAATGTGTGCATCACTGTCTCTGTTGTTGTATAACATGCTGCATCAGTTGGTCACTAAGGGGGCGTGGCTTGGGCGCCGATGGCGATGGTCGCCTGAGAGCTCGGCTCCGGGACTGAGCCCGGAATTATCCTGTAAATCGGAGGCTGCGGGGCACCCCAGACCCCGCATTCTGCTGAGCAGACCGACGGAGACCTGCCGGGGCCCCTGGTGGGGCTCGGACGAGGGTTGATCCGGAGTGGACCCGAAGTTTGCGGAGTTGCGGAGTGCGACCCAACATGGCGCCCGGACTTCTTTGTCCCCCTGGTCGGACCCATTGACTCGGAGGAGCGTCGCGAACGGCGACTTGCGCCCGGCTTTGCCATCCCCGGCTGCTCTGTGCACTGGATATCAATTGGATCGGACTTTTTATAACGAATCTGCACTCGGCTGGGTGACTGGGCGGATGCCCACGGTATAGGGGACCCCGGGAGCGGACGCCCTGTGATCCAGGCGGTGGCCCAACTCACGACACCGCACCTAGCTACGTTCTCCTGGCCAGTCCACTTCCATGGGAGGCGCGACACTTTGGCGCCACAAGTCGACCGGTGGAGTTGGTGACCCTCACCCCGGGCCTCTAGCGGCTGAGCGGGCCTGCCCGACTCGGCGGCGGTTATCTCCGCCCCCTCATCGGTGCCCTCGGACGCCGTGGCGGTGGCGTGAGCCGAAGCGGAGAAGTCTCCACAGGCCCTGGAGAAGGAGGTCTCCCATACTTGATTTGAAGACCAGTAACCGGGAGGGTCGTGGTCGACATCTGCACCCGGAGACGCCTACTCCGGGACTTTCACGGAGTGCCCCCGGTGACATGGGGAAACCTAGAGGAGCCAAGGGGACTACCCCGACTGCCTCGGACTCGGAAGCCCAGGACAAAGAGGAACATGGGGACCCAAGGGGTTCTGGTGGCGCACCGATGCAACAACAGTTCGACCGCGTCCTGGAGGCGATAGCGACCACGAAATCGGCCCTCCAACAGGACATTGCCCAGGTGGCGACGAGCCTAGGCCTCCTCAGAGCGGACCACGGTAAACTGTCGGACCGGGTCAAGGAAGTGGAGAGCTCGGTGAAAACCTTGGAGCCGGCGCAGCGAACCTTGGCTGCAACGATGAAGGATGCCTTATCCCGAATTGCGACCCTGGAGCAGAGGGCGGAGGATGCGGAAGGCCGCAACAGAAGGAACAACATCCGTGTAGTGGGCCTCCCGGAAAAGATCGAGGATGGCGACATGGTGACATACTTGGAGACCTGGCTCCGTGACACGGTGGCCCCGGAGGGTCTATCCTCCTTCTACACTCTGGAGCGTGCCCACAGAGTCCCGGCGCGGCCACCGCAACAAGGACGCGCCCCGAGACCGGTGGTGGCGCGGTTACTGCACTTTCGGGACAGGGACTTAATCCTTAATGCCGCCAGACATAATGGTCCTTTCAAAGTGGCGAACAGTCAGGTGAACATCTTCCCGGATTACGCCTACGAGACTCAACGCAAGCGGTTCTCCTTCCTGGCGGTCAAGCGCGAGCTCAGGAGCGAGGGCATCCAGTACTCGCTCCTCTATCCTGCAAGGCTCCGCATCATTGTCGATGACAAAACTCAGTTCTTCGACACCCCGGAGGATGTCTGTGCCTGGCTCGAGCTCTACAGGGCAGGGAAAGATGGCTTCGGTTCCTCGTCCCAACAGACGGATGAGCCGGAACAGAGACGGCGATCCAGGAGGATCAGGAATCGCCGCGGCCGCACGGGAGGGCCCTCAACTGCAGAGACGTCGTCGGAGCGGAGAGGAGTGTTGGAAGTATTGTCAGAGTTGTCTGGTGCACGAGACGAGGCCATTGAGGAGGAAAACAACCCGGGTGATGAGGAGGCACCATCGGAATCGGAGGACTCAGTGACTGACAGTGCCCATACACCGGTGATCACACCGAAATCGGTGGAGGACCTTTTGGACGGACAAGGGTAACGGGGTGTGCTGCCTTGTTTTGGGTGGGGGCCCGGCAGGGGGGAGGCGGTTGCCGTCCATTGCTGCTGACAAAGAGGGTGGGAGGGGTGGGGTGCCCCTGTTTCTGCCCCGAGGGGATTGTTGGTACTGTTTAGGGATTGTTTTAGTCCTGGTGGCCTGAGCGTCGAGGGCCCACTGCCTCCGCCCGGCCCGCACCTGGCCCTTAAGGCCTTCCTACGGTGGCGACCGTAGGAGTAGTAGGGGTTATTGGGTTGAGGGAAGGCGAGGTTTGGATGGGATCTGGATGGTGCAGTTTGGGTCCTGTTCTGGGGTGGGTGGGTGGAAGTTCGGTTTGTTCTTGGGTTGTTTGGTTTTGGTTGGGGAAAATGGCCGCCATCAGTGCTGGGATGGATGATATCTTTTCTCTGCGGGAGCCCGGACGGGGAGACTGTGCGAGAACAATATGGGACAATGGCTGATGTTGCTAACTTGAAATGTGTTACTTGGAACGTAAGGGGGCTTCATACTATGTCCAGGCGCCACAAAGTCCACGCTTATTTAGTGCGTAGGGGAGTGCAAATGGCGCTGTTGCAGGAAACTCATCTGTCCAGAGCGGAGGGGGCGGCGCTACAGCGTAGATGGAGGGGGCAGGTTTTTTCCACGTCGTACTCCGCGTATGCCAGAGGGGCGCTAATATGGATCAGAGCGGGGGTCCCCTTCCAAGTCACGAGAACAGTGATAGACCCAGAGGGACGTTACGTGGCCATCTCGGGCACTCTAGGAGGGAGGGACTTGAATGTTTGCTGTGTGTACGCTCCTAATGTGGACCAGACTGCCTTCCTCTCCAGGTTATCGGGCTCGTTGGCCCACTTTTTCTCCGGGCCCCTTCTGCTTGGGGGAGACTTCAACTCCGTAGTGGACGTGGATATAGACCGCTCCCACCCACCACTTCCCGATTCTCCGGTTCGTCGCACGGCCAAGGGTCGTCAGGATTGGCAGACCCGATGGGGTTTGACGGACATCTGGAGGGCGCATCACCCCGCATCTAGGGATTATTCATACTTCTCGGGCCTGCACGAGTTACATGTCCGACTGGATGCCTTTCTTGGGTCGCCCGAACTGGTTTCGGCAGCGGTCCGATCTGAGTACTTGTCCAGAACTATTTCGGACCATAACCCACTCCTGCTGGACCTTCGCTGGTTCCCCGGGGCGCCGGCGGTGCCCACCTGGAAGCTGCGACCCGAGATTCTTGAGGATAGTGTTTTCAGAGCGGACCTGGGAGACAAGGTATTGGAATATTTTGCGTCCAACGGCGGCACCGCGAGTACACGAGCGTTAGAATGGGACGCTTTTAAGGTGGTGGTGAGGGGTTACTGTATCTCTAAGAAAGTGGGTATGAGGCGCGTTATCCTGGCTGACTTAGATGCAGCGGACCAGCAACTCCGCGAGCTTGAAACTCGCCGCCCTGGACACCCGGAATTGCAGGTACGGACGGCGGAGGCGAGGGAAAAGGTAGCGGCAGAGGTCGAAAGGCTTTGCTGTTTTGATTATAAAGCCTATACGGTCAGATCCATCCCAGAGGGTGATAGATCGAGCGCGCTGCTGGCATGGTTGGCCAACCCTACGCGCCAGACCCAATTGACGACAAGTATGCGTGGGGCAGACGGCACCGAGGTACACACCCAACCGGAGATTCTTAGTTGCTTCCGGCATTATTATGAACGTTTGTACCGCAGTCGCTCCGCACGAGACCCTGCCCGGCTCGATGATTATCTACGTCCACTGGAGCTCCGCGTGGTGGAGCAAGAAGTGGCGAAGGCCCTGGGGCCCGACATTGAATTGGGGGAGATCCGCGGGGCCATTAAACGGATGGCAAGAAACAAGACCCCGGGCCTGGACGGCCTACCCGTGGAGTTTTATGCAGCTTACGCTGATCTCCTAGCCCCTCGATTGTTGGTGGTCTACAGGGAGGCGAAGAGGCTGGGGCGACTCCCGAGCTCGATGTGTGAGGCGCTGGTGGTCCCTCTCCTCAAACCGGGTCGAGACTCGTCCGACCCGGGGTCTTACCGCCCCCTATCAATGTTGACGGTGGACTATAAAATACTGAGCAGCATCTTGGCCTCGAGGCTGCTGGGACACATGAGTTCCCTAGTGCATGAAGACCAAGCTGGTTTCATCCCACGGCGAAACACGACTATGAATATTCGCAGGCTGTTCCGTTTGCTGGGGGAACCATTTGTGGATGCCCCGTCCCCGGTCGTCTTGTCGGTGGACCTAGAGAAGGCTTTTGATAGCCTGGAGTGGGACTACCTCTGTACGGTGCTGCGGAGATTCGGCCTCGGGGAGGGCTTTGTCAGGTGGACCGCGGTTCTCTATGCCTCTGCATCAGCCAGGGTCCGGGCGGGTCCACTGATTTCCTCACAGTATCCGGTGGAACGAGGCACGCGGCAAGGGTGTTCACTGTCCCCACTTCTCTTTGCGCTAGCGGTGGAGCCACTCGCGCTGCACCTTCGGTCGGGAGCCCACTATACGGGCTTGTGGACGCCTGCGGGCCCGCATTATGTTTCGCTGTATGCGGACGACCTGTTGCTCTTCCTAGAGGACCCGCTCGACGCCTTACGTGGAGCGGCGGTGGCGCTCACAGAGTTTGGGGAGGTTTCGGGCCTCCGAGTGAACTGGTCCAAGACCTGTCTCTTTCCGGTACGCAGAGGTGCTCCCGCCCCTACCCTAACTAGGGAGATTCAATGGGAACCCGACTGCTTTAAGTACCTTGGGGTGTTCGTCTATCACGACCAACCCGACCTCCTGGATGGGAACATTGCCCGCAGCATTCGAGCACTTCGAGGCTGCATGGACTTTTGGGCCACGCTGCCGCTTTCGGTGGCGGGACGGATCGCCCTGCTTAAAATGGTGGCGCTTCCCCGGCTCTTATATTACTTTCGGACTCTACCGATCTGGGTTCCACCGGCCACGTTTCGGCTGTTACGCTCTATGGTGGTCGGTTTCCTCTGGGGGTCGGGCCGCCGGCGGGTAGCCCTCAAAACCCTGATGAGGCCGAAAGACGAGGGGGGGCTCGCGGTGCCGGACTTTGAAAAGTATTATCTGGCGGCGCAGCTCCAGACCTTCACCCAGGAGATCGCCAGGGAATTCCGGGGCCCGGAAAACGGGAGGGGAACGGGCATGGCCAGGCATGTTCTCTCCTTTATAGTGCTGCGACAGCGTTTGGACCTGCGGGATTTATCGATGGAGGAGCGGACTGTCCGCCTGTGTTGGAATCGGGCTCACGCCCGAGGCCAACTGAGAACACCTTATGCACCTGAAATACCGTTGGGGATGCTGACGGCCCTCCCCCATGGAGGGGATTGGTCACGTTTGGCGGCCTGGGAGGATGCCGGCTTACAGCTGGTTGGGGATCTGTACGAGGACGGAGCACTCTTGTCCTTCCAGGATCTTATCGACCGATTCGAGATCCCCCGTGGTGATTTTCTGCTGCACTCGGCCATTGTCCGAGCAATCCAGGCACACTGGAAGAGCGGGCGGGAGGAACCCCCCTTATCTCAGGTGTGCCAGTACGTGATGATGTCTGCGGGCACGGTGAAGGCGGTCACTTGCCTTTACGGCAGGTTGATTAACGAAGGGTTGGCTCCCCTTGCCACTCTGAGAAACCGCTGGGAGGAGGACATTGGCAGGGAGATCCCGGAGACGACCTGGGCCCAGTTGGTGAGACGAGCCTGGAAGGGCACACGTAACGCCCGTTTCCAGCTGGTCCATTATTACGTCCTCCACAGAGCGTACCTGATCCCAGTGAAAATTAGGCGGTATTTTGCCACGAATTAGGCGGAATGCCCTAGGTGCCCAGCTCAGGAAGCGGACCTCCTGCATATGCTATGGACCTGTCCGGGATTGTCATCTTACTGGCAGGAAGTAGAGAAGACCCTGGAGGAGGTGACGGGGAGATCCTTATCATTTGATGCGGCGGTGGGGCTCCTACACTGGTTCCCCCATACCCCCAGGAATAAAATTTCTAGTAAATTTATCGACCTAGGGCTCCTCCTTGCTAAACGAGAGGTGACCAGGAACTGGAAGGCACGAGTTGGTCCGACGGGCAGCAGATGGCACAGTGAGCTTTTGAAGTGGGCGGCGGGGGAGAGCGCGCTGAGATATCAACTAGCTTGGAGGCAGCGTAATGAGAAGGCGCAGGAGGCCGCGTTGGAGTGGGAAATGTTGGTGCAGGCCCTCAGGGATTATTGTGCCCCCAGCGACTCTGAAGATGAAGAAGCGACTCGCCCTGAGTCCCGGTAAACGTTTGCACTGTTAGTCCTATTGCTTTCCCCGTGGGTCCCATGGCAGATCCTGTGGCGGTAGCTCCCAGGCGCTGGTGGCGGGGGTGGGTGGGGTTTCTTTTGGTTAGTAGTATTTTGAGGGTGGGGGTTTTCTTTTGGGTTTATAGGCTTGTTTGGAAAAGCAGATGACGGACAGTGGATCATCTGGACCAGCTCAAGCATCCTGCTGAGCCCCCATTGCATATCGCCGCCCGACCCCAGAGTTGTGGGCCGGAAGGCTGTGTACGAAACTTACGGTGGGGGGCCAGAGGGTTTTACTACGTTGATATTGCTTGTGATACAATGCTGGTCGATATTGTAACGATTTACTAATTCCTGCAATAAAAATATATTTTAAAATAAAAAATCAGTTGGTCACTAACTACATGATTGTGTACATTAGTAATTGAATAGTTAGGTGAGTATTTGTATGGGACACTGAGTTTATGTATGTGGTTGGATGGGTTGTGTGTAACTCTATGCATAGATGTGTGAATGGTTGATTGACTAAGTGTATAGGTTTAAGAGTGCAAATGTAAACAGTTGTTTGGGTGACTGAGTGTATTTATTTGTGTGTTGGTGACCGAATATATGTTTTAGTTGTACATCTTCAACAAAGTAAAAATATAAAAAGCATTCTATGTGAGACTTGGTGTATATATATAAGTATATGTAAGAGTCAGTGATTGTGAGAGTAACTATATAAATGAGTGTTTAATTTTAATGGGGATTTTTTAACATATTAACTATGAGTTACTATGTGTTTGAATAAATGAGGTGTTGTGTGCATAAATCTGTAAGTGAGTAAATGTAAGTGTGATTACTTTTTTTCATGAGTGAGTAGGATGACTGCATACCCCAATAAGATGACTGCTGATGTGTCAATGTCTATATATGTGTATAAGTGCATTTCATAGTGTTCTATTGATTAGTGACTGCATGTATAAGTGATTCTGTTGTTGAATGGGTAGTTGTGTGTGTAAACATAGGAATCAGTGAGTGGGTATGTAGTAACTGGTATTGGTGTGTCAGTGGTTTCAAATATGGTACTCTGTATTTTACAGTGAGTGGTAAAAGGTTATACTAGTGTATGACGAGGTGTATCAGATTGTCACAGGGATGATGTCATCAGTGATGTCATCAGTTATGTCATTTTAGATGTCATCAGTTATGTCACTGACCATGTCATGAATGATGGAATATGTGACATCATCAGCAGTGCATTGCAGGCGCCCGAGTTTTAGTTAGCAGAACTAACTATAACAGAGGCATTTCAATGGTTTTGCATGAGTGAAATGTCCAGCTAACTATAACACCCCTGAAACCTATGTTTTTTCAGTGAATTTCAAAGGTTTTTAAAATGATAATTCCTAACTATAACCTGCCTGAAACCTATGGTTTTTGCATTAAATTTCAAAGGTTTTTTAAATGACAATTCCTAATTATAATGTTGACCACTTCCCCATATTTTCAACAAGAAACTAAATCTGCAATGCTACCTAAAAAAACAAGCAATAGTTTTACTTCCCACTAACAAATTAACATCAATATTTAACTAGTGTAAGGACGTCGACTATGTACTGCGTGAATTACATCCAACTCATACCCATATTTAAAGAGCAATAAGTGATAGTGGTACTAATTATACACTTCCGACACCCAACAAAATCACAATGTAGTGTAGTTCCTAGTTTCCCACTAGGCCCTGCGCATTGGAATAACATAAACAGTAGTATCGACGTGGAACTGCGGATATTCCAGGCCTCCACTGACTATGCTAAACTTAATTGGGTTGTGTTACCAACTAGCTCAGAGGTCACTGGAAACTTTCTTCTCTGCATAGGAAGTGATCAGCTTCCTTGGCACAGACAAGAAGGGATTCAGCTTTCCAACAACCGTGCAACATGACAACTTTGCTCCTCAGATCAAGAGTCGATCTCTAGGGTCGTGTGAAACAATAGACATAGATTTCACTCAGTCAGTCTAGTGCAGTTTACTTTCACAGTATGTAGAGAATAGAGAGACGGGCGTGTATCAATAAAGGGTTAACATTTATTGAACAGTCTTTCTTCTCGTACAAGAGAAATGTATTGCCACAATTGCAATAATTGTTATTATAAAAAGTACGTACAGTAAGATAAGTATTGCGAAATAGAACTGTAGAAGCATTGATATGGTTTCTTAGCCATACAATGGTTTAAAAGTAATAAAACATATATACAGTCATATATACATTAGGCTAACATACTCAACTGGTGCTTCTAACTAAGCCTACCCCAGTGTGCCTGACCTAAGCCTAACACGTGAGAAGGGGAGCAAGTAAGTAGCTTAAGTTAAGTTGGTTTTGCCAAGGTTTGTTTCAAGAATTCTCGTCTAAGGGTTTAGTCAACACCATACCTCTGAATAGAATGATGGAGGATTGGTATCTCCTTCAGGGGTCTCTCTCGATATCCCAGTCACCCGCGAGGGTAAACCGGAAGCGCCGGGACTGGATTTCTCTGCACGAGAAATGCAGCGGCTTCTCTCAGCGCGTCGAGGAAGGAGGGGTGACAGCGTCCGCGGGCAGCTGGGCTGGATGTCTTCGCAGAGGACGGCTGTTCAGCTCCTTAAGCGTACTGCACCATAGGTCGCGCTTTAGCGGCGATAATGGTAATCAGCAGCTTCACCACCACAGGATAGCAGGCTGCAGCGACAGAGTGCTAGTTTTTACCAACACAGGGTCATGCAGGCAGCTGGCATCAGCAACAGGCAACGAACTCGCAGCTCGTATCTCTCATTGCTTAAGGCAACGTTGGTAATATTTATACCTGACAGGTGCCGGGTTTGACGCAAGTTTGCTGGACATAAGACGTCAATTAAAGATGTCACTAGGAAGTGACAGTTATCAGTTGCTCATTAGAGTTCCATTACTAATCAAAACATAGCAAGCGGGGATAGCCAGGTTTGCTAAGTTTTTATCTTGTTGAAGAACTCGGAGTTTTATCTAGGAATATCAGATAGTGACTGCTGCTCTGTCATTGCACTAATTGGTCGCAAAGGAAGTAGCAGAGAGTCATGCTGGAATGTGGCTCTGTTCGTGTGAGGCCAGAGATGACTTTTCTGAAAATCGCACTTGAACGGTTATGCCAACATAGGGAATAAATGGAGTTATAGCCGAATAGGGGCATAAGGTCACAGTATCGATCAGGAACCTAGATAAGCATGCAACACCCACTCCACGTATACATGTCCATCAAAATTACTAAAACTAAGCAATTAGATGTATGTGTAACATTGCCCACCCCAAAATACATAAATGCATTCGAAATAGGCGTACTTGCAATACATGGAATTTAGGTACTGTACGTTTTTTAAAGCATAGTAATCATTCAAAGAATTATTGCATTTGAAATTAATGAACGATTATGCAAAAGGAATTACACATGAAGTATCTCTGACAGAAGAAATGCGAGATAAATCATCACATAAAAATGCATTGTAATAACATGTGTGCTAGAGGCTGGTGTTATGTTGTTATGTCTCTAGATGTGTTTAGAAATAGAAGTGTGAAGCTTCTGTTCTCTAAGAATAGTTTATACGTTAAGCAAAGAATTATTCGTGCCAAAAAGAGAGGGTCAATATTTTAAAAAATTGTCCAATTCAAAGAAAAATAGATTTCCAAAGCACTTGGCAGTTTTTGTTGATCAAAACTGAAGGCCGAATTCAGAGTTCATGGGAACGCTGTGTGTCAGAAAGCTTCTCAAAAGTTATTGTTTCTCCATGGGTGAGAACATCGTATCAGACAGGCTCGCAAAGAATTGGTCTACAAAATCAGGTGATAGTTCAACCAAAGTAGATAGCGCTGTAACTTGGCAGGTGTGAGAATGATTGCTGTCATCGAAGGCAGGACCAGCAATGCTCACAGAACGTTGTACCTGGATGATGTTGCTTTTGTCACTCGCTCCACTGTTACCACTTGGCTGTAGTACAGGAGTCTCCACGAATGCCGTCATCAGGATTGGTAGCCGCTGGGGACAACACAATGCGTGAGCCGTTATTGGACTGAGCAAAGTATCGACGTCC
Source organism: Lissotriton vulgaris (assembly GCF_964263255.1). Lineage (NCBI taxonomy): Eukaryota > Metazoa > Chordata > Amphibia > Caudata > Salamandridae > Lissotriton > Lissotriton vulgaris. Next base: position 54,372 of record NW_028253658.1, read on the forward strand.
ATTGGTACTGCTGATGGAAGTGAAAGACAGATGTCCAACACGCATTCATCGCCGCAAAGCATACACCGTAGCACAGGTAAAATGCAATTTTGCCATATCGGTCTGAATGAAAGGAACCAGGTCATGTTTAGATCTCTCAGCCTGGCCAATCCGAGGACGTTAGTTATCCTGTCCCTGTAGCGCATTGCTAGGATTGTCTCTTCCATTCCCATGGGAGCTATGTCTGAGCCGAGGCTTGCCATAACGTAGCAGGATGGTCAAAAATAGAATCCCTGCGATGAGTCCCAAAAATAGTGGAATACCGCCAAAGATGGAGTGCACAAAATTAGGAAAGATTCCCAAAATTGCCTGGAAGGGTGTTAGCAGTCCCGTAAAGACTGTCTTAAATATGCCTGGGATGCTTGTTGCACTAGACATGTTAAGGAGTTGGCTGAACATTTCTACGAAATGCACGGGGCAATTTGTTGATAAAAGGTCATGAACCTCAGTAGCCGTCCTTGCGACTAGAAGATCATACGTCTCTTTAGATGACGTTATAGGCACTGTTGTCTGTAAAAGCACAGATTTCATTTTGCTTAATGTATCAATTCGTATAGAATAGAGATTCAGACGAGGCCAGAGGGGAGTCACTATGTCTGGAGGCCCGCTCGGGAACAATGCTTGCATACAACATTTGACCATGGACGTTACTTGTACTAGATAACTTTTCCCTGGCGCGAGGCCACAGCACCTGTGATCCGTTCTAAGAATGTAACTCCCGTTTGCGAGTTGCATAAAGAAGGGCTCTATCTGAGTTGCAGGTGTGACTAGCTGGTGGCAAGAAAGGTTGTTTGAATTTCCATCACATGCTCCGTGTAAATTAATACCCTGACACAAAAGTATACCGCTTAGTGAGTGTTTACAGTTGTCACCACTAAGAAATACATTTTTGTCGCTGTCACTATAGCAAGAATGAGTGTATGGTAATTTCCATTCGGATTTAACATATCCCTTACCCAATTGTTCATATTGGCCAGCAGGTATGTACTCAAGGCATTTATGAAATCGGAAAGTTGTTATCGGAATTGTGATAATTCCGTGTATTATCCATTCAATGACAGGGCTCTCTGACATTGTCAATGGTAATCTCTCGAGTTTCTCGATGCTCAAGATTGTATAGTCTGCTCCTTTCTGTGCCAAACTGATCTGTTTATCAGTAAGGTTAAAAATGGAAAATAATGACGTTGTGTTGATTAAACGCCAAGGCACATAGCCTGAACGAAGATTTTGCAGCGTCCAGCCTAGTTCTATAATAGAGCGTAATTGAGACTGGCCATGTTGTAACATTAGCAAATCTCTGTCTATCACATCAAAGGCAGAGGATACAATATTGTCCAAAGAATATATTCTGGAAGACAGAGTCATTAACCCATTGTCTACTACAGAAAGTGATTTCTCCAAATTAATACGATCAATTTCTCGTATTTTTTCAGCAGTTTCAATTTGCTTTACTTTCCAAGCCTCGTTGTAAGCAGCATAGATACTGGTCGCTATGAAACGCTTTTGACGCTGTTTGCGTGGTCCAAGAATGAAGTCGCGCAAATCAGCACCATCTTTTAATAAAGACAAGTGTTGCTTAATTTCAGCTAGTGTGGATGTAGTTAGCCATTCTAGGCAGAGTTTCCCTACACTGTATGTTGTTATAATTCCTGGATGTTGTCTCTGGGAATATCTTGAGTCTAATCTGGTCATTTTCAACCCCTGTGTTTTATTCAGGAATCTATCTTGACAGCTATTTGTGTCTGTAGGCCAGATTAACCACTTTTTCCAATCAGGATGTGTTCTGTTGAAATGTAAAATTTGTGACACGTCTAACTCAATATCAGCTGTTGCGTTTTCAGGTATTGGCTTTGGTATAGACGGTGTTTTAAGTTCTTTGTTCTTAGCTAGGCCAAGACAAGATGTTTGGTGTATTGTGTCATTTAAAAATAACATTTGTTCTGGTATCATGCAGGTTCTAAAAAGTGCTTCAATGCCTTGCACCTGCCAATCTTTTGTACCCCAAATCGTTTTCGTTTCAATATTATTTTTCCAATAATCAAAACCAAATGTCATCATTTTGTCATAAAATGCTTCTGAATATATCAATTTAGAATTTGTCAGCATTGTTTTCATTCCTGTTTTATCTAACAGTTTATAATAAAACGTTTCTGCATCACTGGTGTTAAACCCTGAGAAGTATTTGAATTTCTCAAAAAATGCTTTAGAACTGCTTTTAGGTGGTGTAGCACAATGTTCCCATTGATTATACATAAAAACATTTCTAGGCTGTGCAGATTTATGCAAGTAATGATCCCCATAGTGGGTATAACAGAATAACTGCTCATAACTAGATGAACCTTGTAAATAATCATGATCTGTGAATCTAGCTGACATTACTAAATCAGACATCATGTCATTAATACTGTTAAAGTCCCAATCATCAGAGAATGTACTTGGTGTCACAAAGTCACTTAAGGAAACCTTTAGTTGATGAGGATACTTCAGGATTTCGACCGGACCATAGATCTCATAGTCTGTTTTCTCCCATACTACCCCACCAGGTATTGGAATTGCTGTGACATTTACTGTTGACAGTTCTCTTTTCTTCACGTGGGATGATCTGTATGGTTTCAGGACTAGGTTGATGTTCTGACTTGCTGTGTCCATTGTAATATATTTTCCTTCAATGAATTTTCCCAAACACAGTACCATGATGAGCCAAAGCAGGAGGAAAAATACACCTAGACCGAACCAGAACTCTAGCCAAGGGGAAATAAGGTAGATTTCCTTCAGTTGATGAAAGAGTTCCGTTGCTTTTTCTTTAAAAGACTTTTTTGTTTCTGGCATCACTTCGGGGTCATTTAAATCTTCAGAGAAGTTGTCGAAGTTGATGAAATAACCAGAGGCAGTTCTGTCAATTGATGGGATTGTTCTTTCAATCTGTCTCTCGGTAGCACTTTCTGATGCCACATTAGTGTAGACTGGTGTTGTTTCTTGACGAACTGTTTCAATCTGTGTTTCAAGAGGCACGAGTTCCATGGCATTATTGCATAGTCCTTCATTGTGCACTGCAGGCTGATCGAATGTGATTAGTCTTTCAGTTTGAACCTCTTGGATTGTTGCAAGTTTGGGTATTCTGTTGTTTCTTGGGAGTCCACTGGGCCTACTGTTGATTATAGGCCACATGCTTGTGGTTTTACCAGATCGATGGACACGACTCTGTTCTCCTTTTTACCAGCAAGGGGCGGTAGCACAACTGATCTTGTTCCGGTGACTGCCAAGACAGGTACTGCTTTTCTGTAAGAAGGCCCAAATTCCTTCTTAACCGCGATCTTTTCTCTGACTAGATCCCCAATCTTTGGAATCCAGACAGGCCTTGCTGGGGCTGTTGCGGGTGGTGCCTCGTCAGTGGTATTTGGCTGTTGCTTTAACTTTATGTTGCTTAATGATTTTCTTGTTTCATTCAGTTCCTGTAAAACAGCCAAACGGTCTTTTACTTCAAACTGCTTTGTTTCTGCTTGTACCACTGACATCTGACTATCGAGGTCCTGAACGTTCATTCTAATTCCGAACAATAGTTCGTATGGGCTGAAACCTTTTAGAGAATTTCTTGGCATGTTGTTAAGACTAGTCTGGACACTTATTAAATGTTTGACCCACCCAGCGCCTGAACCTAATACCTTCGCTGTTATAGATTGCTTTATGTCCCGGTTTTTTCTTTCTACCACACTTGTGCGACGGACAAGAATACCGCAACCCAATTCCCATGCTGGCCATGGCCTCCTTATAAGCTCGAGAGCTGAAAGCAGGACCCTGTCAGAATGGAACGTGGTAATTGCGCATGTGCCGATATGGACTCGCAAATCTTTTATAACCGTTCTAGCGTCAGCCGAGCGCTGGGGACCTCATTTTTTAGGTGCTTTTTTGTCTTAACTGTTAATAGGACGCAGGGTGGGGTGTAGGCAGCGTTACGCTCTTTCTGACTGGTAGCCGGTAGCAAGGTTCCTTACTGCGATCCCTATTGCAGTTTTCACAGTTGTTTGCATATATTTGGTGTTCTACACTCATTCCCGGCCACCAGAATACTGATTGTAATTCAGTCAGTGATTCCTTGATCTCTCTGTGCCTTGGACCCAAACCCATGTGTGCGTCTGCTATTAAAAATATTCTCCTGTTCATGTTTGGAATTACTCTGTCCCCCACTCCAGGGATTCGAGCAAAAGGAACGGAGTTTGCATCGATTATGTATGCATAATTGAGTGGATAGTTTACGGGTAGTGCTGCGCAGTCGCCTTTTACGGTCGTTTTTACTGCTAGCATTGTTTCCCCGTCTATGTACTTATCTGTACGCTTTTTTGTGGCTACGGAAGCCGGGTTAGTTGCTTCCGCGGTGGCTGTATTAGCCAATGAATTCCCTGCAACGTGAACGCCATCACGTTGAAGACTCTGTGCGTGAATCACGTGAGTCTTTTGTAGTTCTTTGTGTAAAAGAGCTACCTCGTTCCAGAGCTTTTTATGCTTTATTGTGGCACCTGTGTCATCTTTGTAGTCGTTTTCGATCCAACTCTGCAGCTTATTGTTGTAAGAGTTGACGCAAAAATGAGAATCGCACACGATAAGTGTGGGGAATTCGCGTTCTGCATTTTCGAGCGCCATCTTTAAAGATCTGATTTCAGTTCTTTGAACCGAACAGTACTTTACTGATTCAGTTTTTGTTACTTTCGGTCTGAATTTACCGCACAGCCAACGACCTTTAATGATCGCACATGCTGCATCGTAGGATTTTCTCTCTACGTTGAAATGCTGTACAAAGCTATCTGTATAGATTATACAGGCATATTGTGGGAGAGGCAGGATTTCGATTGGCAGAGGATATTCTTCTTCATATTCTAAATCATTCAGTTCTTCAAATTGCGGGGCGAAATAGTATTTCACGTCTTCCGCTCCTAGAGAATCTATGTACTGTATCCATTTCGGGTCCAGTGACACTGTAGGCAGGTTTACTGGGCTGAATAGCGCCTCGAAGGCGGATTCCGCTGTAAGGATATTAATCCGTTTGCCGTGTGCTAGTTCTCGTTCATTTGCTAATGCGATTTGCACTGCGTTCACAGTTCTTTCTGTGCGACTGAATGTTTTTTCTGCTTGTGTGTACAAGTGAGATTTAATTGAAATTGGTACCTTTTCTCCCTCATTAGAGGTTAGGTACGTGAATCCGCATCTTCCTGGGATGACTCGGATTACTAGATCGATCGTGTTGTCACGTGTATCTACTTTTGTTTTTGCTAACATGTCTGTTTGCAGTGATCTCAACATTTCTGTGTGTTTTTGAGTCCAATTGATTTGTTTTAAATCAGGTTTTATTAGTTCGTAGAGAGGTTTAACCCTCTCTGCGTAATTTAGGATGTAAGTTCTTCCGAAATTCAGAAAACCTAGTATTGATTGTAAATTCTTCAGCGTTTTTGGAGCTTGGAGTACAGCGCACTTCTCTAAGAAGTTGTCCGCTAGGCTTTTCCCTTCACTTGATAATTCGTACCCTAAGAACAGGACTGTCAGATGGGCAATTCGGGACTTTTTAAAGTTGAATTTGTAACCCTCTGCTGCGAACCCAAGTATAATGGTGTTCACTCTTTTCAAGTGAGTATCCAAGTCGTCGTCTGTGAGATAAATATCATCTACGTAAGATAATGCTTCATCATCATAGATTTGTAGTAACTCTGTTACCCTAGCTGAGAATAGTCCTGGGCTGTTCTTGAACCCCTGTGGGAGTCGACAGAATTTTTTCTGTGACCCAAATGCGGAGAAAGCGGTCAAGTATCTGCTTTCTGGTGCAATGTTTTGACAAAAGAAACCATTAGAAATGTCTAATGTCGTTTATATATTTTTTCCTAACTATATTAGTCATTAGGGCTGCACTATGCGAGTTTTGTACTGCAAAAGTTTTGCAACATGTATTAAGATGTCTGTAGTCCAAAACTAGACGATATGAATTGTCTGGCTTGGAGACAGGAAACAAAGGATTGTTCATTTGAGAGGTGCATGTTTCAATCACCCCCTGGTATTCAAGTTGATCTAAGATCTCCCTGACTTGTTTTTTAGCTTCTTGCTTTATGGGATACTGCCGTTGGGCAGTTGGTTCACTTTTTAGTTGGATTTTGTGAGGCGGTGAATCCTCATCCCATCCTACATGATTTTTATACAATGCAGGTGCCTGGGCTACAGCCCATTTCCTTGCATATGTGTATTTTTTATGAATCGGTATGTGATTCGAGAAGGCAGGCATAATCACTTCTTCGCCACGAGGGCACTCCCTGACAAACTCCGGGGGCCAATCTTTTTCAGCTAACAGAATATCATAGCCTTTTGAGAGCTTATCCCAAAATAGACCCTTAATTTTCCTAGTCTTATCACCCTCTATACGCAATGTTATTTCGTATATTTTATGGGGCTCGCTAAGTCTGGTGTCGGCAGTTTCAACCTGAATGTACTCATTCGTGTCCACTGTCTCCAGATGACTCATCAAGATCTTGCGCGCTATACTGATTTCTGCTGCACTGTCCAACATTGTCAATGCCCACTCCCCGTTTTTCAACTGTGTCCTCAGTATTCTCGGCATGGTTGATTACTCTAATACTGGCTACCTTCTTTTTCTGAAATTGAGATTTCTTATTTTGAGCAGGTTCCTTGTCTTTGGACTTGGTGTGCTCTCCTGGGTCTGACCGTCCTCTTCTTTCCGAATTCTGTGGAAAAGATCGAGAGGGACGTGTATCAATACTTTGATATCTATCAGGTTTTTTTATATTATCCCTATTTCTAAGGTTATATCTTTTCTCAGAGGGCTCCCTCTGGGGAGACTGGCGTTCTCGAGTCGGAGTTCTTTCCCTCCGTCGAGGAGACCTTCCTCTGGACTGGAAAACTTTTTCCTTGGGAGTGGATTGTTTATTTCCATCCCAGCTCTTTTTAGGAGTGTTTGAATTATTTTTAATAAATAATTTTTCAGGATTTTTGAGCAGTTGGGGCTTTACCGGTTTCCCACCCAAGCTGTCTCTACCTAATTCTTCATAGCATTTTTCTATGATTTTTGCAAGCTCAACAGGATCTTTTATATCTGTTTCCCTCAACTTCTGGCGAATCGCCACAGATGCTGCTTCTCCCTTTATGTTGGCTAATAATATAGCCGTGACCTGCTTGAAATCTTTCAGTAATTTCATACCTAGATTTAAAGCGGGCTCTGGACCAAATTCATTTTGAATCTGTTTTAGCACGTCCGGTATTACCGCCATAGACGGAACACCGTGTGTTTTTGTGTAAATGGAAGCAAAGACTGTACCCCAAGTGTCACAGACCTCCACGTGTGGTGCGATTCCCATAGGAAGGCAGATGGTCAAGATTCTGTGTTTCTCAATAGGGGTAGTATCAGGAAATACTGCCTCTATTTGAGTGATTTTCTGGGCTAACCAGAAAGGAATTTGTTCCCGTTTTACGGGTGTTTTACCAAGACATGACTGTATGTTCTGTGGTGTAATTTTATTTGTGTTCCCCTGATGAGGGGTCAGCTGTGGTGTATTAACAGCTGGCTGGACTGTTGCAGTCCGTATTACATATTGGACTAATTGCCTATGTATTTTTATTAATGTGTTTAGCTGTGCTAACAGCTCTTCTCTAGACATTCTTGTAATGTCAGGATGTGGTGTGTAGCTGGCTAGAACCGGCCACGTGGCTCCTGGTCTACCTAGTGGACCGAGCCTAGTTATGTGATCATTGTGTTTTAGGGCGCCATTAAACCAGAGCAGGTGCTCTTGAAATTTAAGTGGAATTTCAACCTCCTCGAAAGGGGCGTACTCATCCGGAGGTTCCTCTATTTTGTAATAGTGAAACTCTTGTGTTATAGCGTTTACCGCTGGAAAGTTTATCCATGAATAGAATACCTCTGTCTGCCGATACTCGTGAGCCTCTATCACGAAAATTACTGTACCACCTTGAGGTGGCAGTCCGTTTTCTATAAGTTTTAAAGTTATAGATCTTCTTAACTGGACCGGGATGATAATAGCATCCGGGTCTGTCTGTAGGAGACTCGTGTCTTCCTCTATTAGTATGGAAGCCAGCCTAGCTGCTTCCCTTTCTTCTTCATTGTCTGACATTTAAAAAATGCAGGCTTTTGCAGAGTAGGTCTCCAAGGAGACAAAGATTAGATGCACAATATTTTGGAACACTGTATCCTTCAACGTTGAATAAACCAGAGCTTTACATAGGAATCTCTTCCTACTAAGGTCGGGCGGATTTTAACCTTTCACCCACTCCAGACGTCTATTGGAGTTTTTACGGGAGAAAGGGGTGTGAAATATGCACGACTGAGTTACTCTACAAGTCTTACGTTAGTTTATCGCCTTACCAAACGTTGGGCGCCATGTAGTGTAGTTCCTAGTTTCCCACTAGGCCCTGCGCATTGGAATAACATAAACAGTAGTATCGACGTGGAACTGCGGATATTCCAGGCCTCCACTGACTATGCTAAACTTAATTGGGTTGTGTTACCAACTAGCTCAGAGGTCACTGGAAACTTTCTTCTCTGCATAGGAAGTGATCAGCTTCCTTGGCACAGACAAGAAGGGATTCAGCTTTCCAACAACCGTGCAACATGACAACTTTGCTCCTCAGATCAAGAGTCGATCTCTAGGGTCGTGTGAAACAATAGACATAGATTTCACTCAGTCAGTCTAGTGCAGTTTACTTTCACAGTATGTAGAGAATAGAGAGACGGGCGTGTATCAATAAAGGGTTAACATTTATTGAACAGTCTTTCTTCTCGTACAAGAGAAATGTATTGCCACAATTGCAATAATTGTTATTATAAAAAGTGCGTACAGTAAGATAAGTATTGCGAAATAGAACTGTAGAAGCATTGATATGGTTTCTTAGCCATACAATGGTTTAAAAGTAATAAAACATATATACAGTCATATATACATTAGGCTAACATACTCAACTGGTGCTTCTAACTAAGCCTACCCCAGTGTGCCTGACCTAAGCCTAACACGTGAGAAGGGGAGCAAGTAAGTAGCTTAAGTTAAGTTGGTTTTGCCAAGGTTTGTTTCAAGAATTCTCGTCTAAGGGTTTAGTCAACACCATACCTCTGAATAGAATGATGGAGGATTGGTATCTCCTTCAGGGGTCTCTCTCGATATCCCAGTCACCCGCGAGGGTAAACCGGAAGCGCCGGGACTGGATTTCTCTGCACGAGAAATGCAGCGGCTTCTCTCAGCGCGTCGAGGAAGGAGGGGTGACAGCGTCCGCGGGCAGCTGGGCTGGATGTCTTCGCAGAGGACGGCTGTTCAGCTCCTTAAGCGTACTGCACCATAGGTCGCGCTTTAGCGGCGATAATGGTAATCAGCAGCTTCACCACCACAGGATAGCAGGCTGCAGCGACAGAGTGCTAGTTTTTACCAACACAGGGTCATGCAGGCAGCTGGCATCAGCAACAGGCAACGAACTCGCAGCTCGTATCTCTCATTGCTTAAGGCAACGTTGGTAATATTTATACCTGACAGGTGCCGGGTTTGACGCAAGTTTGCTGGACATAAGACGTCAATTAAAGATGTCACTAGGAAGTGACAGTTATCAGTTGCTCATTAGAGTTCCATTACTAATCAAAACATAGCAAGCGGGGATTTCCAGGTTTGCTAAGTTTTTATCTTGTTGAAGAACTCGGAGTGTTATCTAGGAATATCAGATAGTGACTGCTGCTCTGTCATTGCACTAATTGGTCGCAAAGGAAGTAGCAGAGAGTCATGCTGGAATGTGGCTCTGTTCGTGTGAGGCCAGAGATGACTTTTCAGAAAATCGCACTTGAACGGTTATGCCAATATAGGGAATAAATGGAGTTATAGCCGAATAGGGGCATAAGGTCACAGTATCGATCAGGAACCTAGATAAGCATGCAACAACAATACCCAGTGTCACCACCAATACAACCACCCCTCCACACCCCTCTCCCTCTACTACCTCAGAGGCAGCGCAAAACAGGACAACAGACATTCCCAAGATAATATATCCCCTCAACAGCACACTAGCTCAATGTTTAGAGATGTGGTGACCACCTATGTATAAGGGAAGGAACTCGCACATCAACAATAATTTACACAATGCCAAGACTACCAGGGATATGCTATATACAACTCACTTTAGAAACTAAAATCTTTTCCATGTGTAGATATACCATTGATACGTGTGTGCTACATAGTGGACGCAACCATATTATCTCAGTCTCTGAGGAATATCTTGGTCATGTTGCTGTGTTGTCTCCCCCCCTTGAAGCAGAAGTGGAGTGGGCCGTGGGTCTGTTGTACAGACTGCAGTGGCAATAGCATTGATTTTATTGATTTGTTCATTTACTTAAAACCATTGTAAAAGATTAAAACAGTATAAGGACACAAAAGGTACAAGTAAATTCATTAGCAATTAGCACTTTGCATTAGTTTACAATATCAGCTGTAATAAAATAATTGAGACATCGTAAATCATGGACCAAACTGCTAAAGTGCATATTAATCCTTAAAGTGTATACTGAACAAATCTACAGTACTTACACTCCCATATCAATAGTAAAAATACTAAAAGAGAATTGTCCATCAAAATAACCAAATAAGTGCATGCTGAGTGAATGAGGTCAGTAGCAGATAGCATATTGCATCAGTTTGCAATAACAACTAGCAGATTTAAATGAAATGTAGTAAAACCTTTGTTGCATAACATGCATAACTTAACATGCATATGGATCCTTAAAGTGCATGCTGAACAAATCTGCACTGCTCACCCAAACAGATCAACGGTAAAAACATTAAAAATTAGTAGCTGCCCTTTGGCATAAGCATTAAAGTAAATACTGAACGAATTTGAAATCTCTATGGCCGCCCATTGGGATGACTACATGTGCACAAAGGTGCAACTGACCAGCAGCAGCTATAGTGTGCGCAAGTCCCCACCCCTCTGACTTTTTCACCGTTGACAGAAATCAAAATACAATCATTATAGTGTACCTGCCTGGCCAATATGATGTTCTCTTCAACCAGGAGCCCACGGCCAATGCTTTTCTGCCCTTTGTCTCAATGGGGGTTTAGCAGAGTGTACAGAGCTACTCAAGGTTATCAGTGGGAATGATGCCCTCGAGCTTAGGAGAATCACGCACAAGAGAGATCCTTGCCCCTAGAGATTTCCAGGAGGTAAATTAGAATGTGGAAATTAAAGAAGCTCAGCAAACCCCGGCAAACCCCGGCTGTCTGTCCAATGCTGTTTTTTTTCCTCCCATATTTTTTAGGAACTTCACAAGGCAGCAGTTCAGCTTCGGATCCCCAGGGACGAAACACGCCAACACAGCCTGCTTACATGCACATATTCCTCCTTGAGTAAAAAGTGGGGTTAGTAACGTGATTCTTTCAGCTATTAACTTGCAGCAAGAGCATATCAGATGTGGAATGTCTTCTTTGCCATAGTCTCACATGCATAGCCTCTAAGCTACAGCCTCTCTGTGTGGGGTCTTGCTGTCAAGGAGGTAGATGTAACAAAGAAGGGAGCAAGCCTCAACGATATTTCAGAAATGTCTCCTTGACAGTGGTCAAGGAGACAGAAGTGGAGTGGGCCGATCCAACGTATGCAACTCCAGCCTAAGAGTATAAATATTTAACCTAAGCCTTGGGCGTTGTTCACTTCTGCAAAGAGAAAAGACTCTACCACAGCGAAGGTCCTCACCCTGCCACGTAGCTGCCGCCATGACCACATGCCTTCTCGATACAGGCCGATAGCAAACTCAGCGCAACAGCACCGCAGACTTATGTCTGTATTGACTACTGCCTTTGATCTACATTGCGGACAGCAGTGTTCACAACTTGAATTCAACTTTGCATCTACACTACGGACAGTAGGGAATTCACCCATGATTTATTGAATGCAGAGACAATTATACTGTATGTGTTCAGCTTTTTGTTAAAATAAGAGACAAAAATCATTCTTCCATATCTGTGCTTAGTACTGCCTTCGATCTACAGTGCCTACAGTAGGGTTCACAACTTCAATTCAGCTTTGAATCTACACTACGGACAGCATGAAATTTAGCCTTGATTTATTTAAGGTACAGATAATTGTACTTTATGTCCTCATATTTTGTTAAAGGATATGACAAAAAGAATTTCTTGATGTTTGTGATGACTACTGCATCGATCTACATTGTGAGGGCTCACGATTCAGGTGGAGTGGTGATTTTACATGACGCATTCTAGCAGGCAAGGGACATTGTACCAGTGCAACCCGCCCAAACCACGAATCATCGCACAGTGTGCACAAGCTGAGTTCTTCAGGTACCACTAACTCACTGCATCACAAGTCATCTCCCCGTGGCCTTATTAAGACAGAATTCACTAGGCAAAAAACATTGCTCCTAGTTCAGCTGGCCCACACCACGCATCATCTCTGGCTGCGTAGATGCTGAGAGCCACAACTACCACTAACTCTATACAGCTCAAGTCAATGCCACATGGCTGTGGGCCCTTCCTGACAACTGCCTCCGGTCTAAACTGCGAACAGTAGGGCTCACAATTCAAGATTAGTACTGATGCAACTTGTGTAAGAGACTATAATCGGATAAGGAAACCAAATGCTCCCAATCTGCAACATCACCACCAAACATACGGCCTCATTTTGAGAAAGTTAGAATGCATTGCGTGAAGTGCAATTGTTTAAATTGTTATGGGGAGCAATCAGTAGACCTAGTTTGCAGAACAATTGATAACCATCACTGGTAGGTTTTTTTCCCCCTCAAAGTACATGCAATCCAGTATGCAACATTCAATGCTTTGAGTGCAACATGTTCAGACCATGCATCATCGCAGGGTGAGCACACGCTAAACAGCAGAGGTACCACTAACTCAGTACACCAAAAATAATCACCTGAGGCTTTATTAAGGGAAAATTCAGTAATCAAAAAACATTACCTCCAGTGCAGCCTGTCCGGACCACGCATCATCGCAGGTTACGTACACACTCAGTTCCAAAGGTACTACTAACTCAGTGCACCATAATTCATCACCACATGGCCATATTCAGGCAGAATTCAACTGACTCTTCTTTCATTATTTGCAGAGTGCAGTACCAAACTAAATAGAATGTCTATCAAACCCTATACAATATCCCTTTAGTAGCTTTCCTTCAAAACTTCTTTTATATCAGTTCTAGGTTTAGTTGAAAAAGCAAAATTCACGCTGCAAGTGCAAAGGCACACTCAATGGCAGTCTACACTGCGGACAGCACTGGTAAACTTGAACTATAATGTCCCTGAAACATACACATTTCGACAATGTATTCCATACAAGTTTCATCTTTTATTTCAGTTGTGATTACAGATTATGCAGTCCAGTAGGCAACACGCTGACTACCAGGCGTACCACTAACTCAGTGCACCAAAAATAATCGCCAGGTGACCTTATTAAGGAAAAATTCAGTAGCCAAAAGACATTCTTAGCAGTGCCGTCTACCTGAACCACACATCATCGCAGATTTCACACAAACCGACCCTACCTTGGTGCACCACAACTCATGAACCCTTTACAATAGAATCTTCTGTGCATTATTCACATGTAGTGCTCCTACCTTTGTACAGCAGAAGTCATGAACCATTTATGATTGAATATCTGTGTATGATATCATGATTACTATTCTACTTGTTACCAACAGCAAAGTAATTAAATGAAGTCGAGCACATGTGCCCATACACACCTCAACTATCTATTTGTGTCTGTGTATTTATTATGTTTGTAAAATGCTGCTCCTACGCCCTACCACATTATATTGTGATATAAATAGCGTATACAACGATCTTACCTCTGACAGTAAGTGAGGGCTATTCCTCCTTTTTTTAAAGCATATTTATATAGCGCAAAATCAACCCAAAACTATATCAGCAATTTACATGAGCACCGTATTTACAGTACATTTTCAGGCACGCGTAGATTACGTCATTACTCTACAATGACAGGATGTGGATGCAACTCCGAGCCTCGAACACTGATTTCCAGCACCAAGTTCAACAGTTTATCTGAATGACCACATACGTATATATTATCTGCCTTTCATGTGCCAAAAACTGCAACTTAAACCTTTCACAGCCCTGTATTACTACAGCTACAACACTCCACTGTATGTACAACAAATAAACATAATAGCAGAAATGCGTCATGTCCACCATCTTTTATGTATGCAACTATGACTGAATATAGAGTCAGTGATACCCCGTAACTTCCATGTTGGCTATGTTGTGGAACTTTATAGATATAATGACACATTTGCGTTTAAGACCCGGGTGACGTCAGCACTACAAGACAGACACCCGAATCACTTGATTTCTCATATAGCTCACGGCGGAACGACGCCCATAGCTCCGAAATCATAGTTCAGAGCCTCGCGCAGCACTGGCATATATCAGGCCAGCCCACTCCGCTTCGGCTGCCAGTACAAAACAAAAACGCAACATTGCCCAGATTTTCATTGTACTGATTTCTTAGTTCCAGGTCTATTTGTCAGAACGGCACACACACACTCCCTCATGCCTGGTATACACCCACACCAAACCCATCCAGCACATCCGTCTCTACACACGTGACCCTAACAATAAAAAAGACGTACTCTACGCCATTTTATAGTTGCTCCCATTGCAAGCGCTGTGATGGCCCGTCCTAGTGGTTCGGACGCCTCATGTAGGCCCAAACCACCGACCAATCCCTTCCCTTGCACAGATTTTCAAAAACATTTCATTGGCTATTGTGTGCATAACTGTAGCTTCCTGAGCCTAATGTTGATTGGCTTGTTTTTTATATATGACCTTATGATACCCTCACCATGTATAAAGCCACTTTGTAACGCACTCTATTTCACAATGCGTTTAAAAAAACAAGTTGTGGTAGGGTGTTTTTAACTTACACTGTCTAATCTGCTTTACGAGTTTGTTGACTGTGAAGGTATTTAGAAATATTTTTCTAATTTCTATTCTGTCATAATTGTGCCGAGTTTTCTCCTTTCGCGTGGAATACTGTGTCCTTTCATTAAATGTATAATTCTTCAAACCATCCTTGAAAGAAAAATGCACACGTTTTTCAAATATTTTTATTGGGTCTTTTTAAATCATCACATGGGTGAGTTGCAAAATCTTTTTTTCATTCATTGGTATTACGCATTGGACCACATTTTAAATTTTTTATCATAAGCACTCATTCCTTATGTTTACATTATATAAGTGTTGCCCCGTCATCTTTATTTAAATGATTGGGCTTTTGTTACTTTCAGATAAAGTAGAATAGAAGTGCTACGTCAAACACTCACTCACTACTTCATCTTTCCATTTTTATGTACATTTCATATCATTATTACATTTAACAATCCAATTAAAAAAAATAAAAGCATTATTAATTAACATCTGAAGGCACAATTAGATTACTTTTTTCATAAAAAGTACTTTCGAAGATAATCTTCCTGTTGTTTACGAGTGAAAATTGGTAAAAGCACTACTCAATATAAATACTTTTAACCCATTTTCACTCTAGGAGATAAAGAGTATTCTCCTTCATTCCAAACTATTTCCTTTTTGCGTCGATAGTGTATTTATAGTACATTTTTCAATCATTATAATATACTTCCATTCTTAAAAAAATATTATTTATTATTCTATCAAATCCTCTATTGAAAGTCATCCAACTCCACTTAAGGGATCATAAAGTTGAATGTAAATTGAATTATACATTAACAATATGTTCCCTCTGTGGAAATGAAAGATAAACTCAAGATGATACCATCGCTCCGAATCATTCCCTTGCACGTAGTAATTCCTTAAATCACCTATATTTCTTGTGATGGTTCTTTCGTAAACTCGTTATTATATTCCATTAAACTTAAACATACTACATTCTATAATCATTTAAATATTTTTGCTTTCTTTTTAAAAATATCCAACATATATCATTTCACATAATTTACCTCTCTTCGATATTCTTTCCTTATCCATTGTAATTCATCCAACTCCTCTGGAGGGGACATAATGTTTTATGTATTTTAAATATACATTAACAATATATTCCCTCTGAAGAAATGAAAGATATTCTCAAGATGCTTCCGCAGCTCCGTATCATTACCTTCCTCATAGTTTCTTCACCCGTATTGATTCTCTGAAATGAAACTAATCATCCCACGGGTGTGGTTTATATACTTTTTGGTTAGTTAACACTCTATGGGATCAATTTATTGCTCCTCCCTCTTTTAATTCACGTTTTTCAGTTGACAGATGCTCTCATTTCCACTGTTTTAGTACTTCACCTGTTTATGTAAATGTACCTCTTTCCACACTTTTTAACTTTCAAATAATTTCCAAAATGATTTATTTATACTTGTTTTTCTTATAAAAGCATTTCTAGAGGCTACTCTCCTCTTTAATACGAGTATTTACATTCCCCTTTTTTTCAACTTATTGTTCTATTAACTGCCTTTTTTTCTAACTTTTTTTTAATACTCTTCACCACCCTAAACCCCTTTTTTCACTGCATCCCGTGTCAGAGACACTCTCTAATAATCTTCGAGTATTCTAATTCATACCGGAGTATTAATTTATTTAATTCCATTAATCATTGTTTTGATTCATTTCTGTAACTAATATTTATAATCTTTATTTATAGTTCCTGCCTACGTTTTAATACCCTACCCCACCCAAAACCCCTATTTTCCCTGCATCCTGTGCAAGAGACACTCTCATTTAATTATCGAGTATTTTAATTTAACTAGTTCCACTAATGCGTTAATAAACTAAATTGTATATTATAAAATAATAACTATGTGTTATTTTTTAAAGCAAGTACTTATATTCATTTTTTTAAAAAATTGTGTTGAAATGGCATGCGTTGTAATTGAATAAGCGGTGTAATGGCATGCGTTGTAATAACATGCGTTGTAATGGAATATACAATGTAAAAGTTTTGTTGTACTAGCATTACGATGCGTGGTCCGGACAGACAGCACTGGGCGTAATCTTTTTTGAGTACTGAATTTTCCCTTAATAAATAAAATCCAAACCAGATTGCTTTTTCACATGCATGTTAGCAGCTCCCCATGTGGAAAATCAATGCCGGCTCCCGAAGGACGAGGGGAGGCGGCAGGACCGTGGGGGCATTGAGGCTCCCCCCATGGTCCCCAACATTTTTTATAAGCCCCAGGGGATGGGGTCCTCAAGGATATTAGAAATTACTGATAGGGGCTATTTTTTTATAGTAAAATTAGAAGCCGTGCACCCAGCGCGGCGCTCATTGCGGCCCCCTGGTATGCACGCGTATGATGCAGAACTCATATTCTGTAGGGTGTGCAACTCCAGCGCATTTGGTGCACAACTTCCAGCATGTTTGGGAGCCGGCATTACTTTTCCACATGGGGAGCTGCTAACATGCAGCTCCCCATGTGGAAAAGCAATCTGGTTTGGATTTTGAAAGAGAGAACAGATTTCCCTGCTCTCTCTTTCAAAATCCAAACCAAGTTTGCTATGGGAGGGCGGGAGCCGCGAGACTCCCGCCCTCTCATAGCAAACAGCAGTGTCCCAGGGGAAGGCACCCCGGGACACTGCAGGAGCCGGCCCTAGGGGCCCGGTCCCCAGGGCCCTCGAGGGCTCCAGAAGGGGGACCATGCGGCCCCCCTCCCACAATACAGAAATCCCCGGGGTGGTGGTCCCCGGGGCTTGGTGGTGTCATTGAGGTACCCCCACCACTAATTTTACAGGGGGGCTTGGAGCCCCCCAACCATTTATTTAATAACCCCAGGAGATGGCGTTTCAGACACAAGCGATGTCCTTGTATAAATAGTGTAACACAATTATCAAAAATATATATTTTACATTATAATAAATATATTTTGTTGCATATTTTCAATTTTATACTATGAAAAGCATACATACACACATATATATAGTAACGCTGTTGCTGTTTTGTGCCCTAAAAGCTGTGCAACTTCGGAGGTAGTGGCAGGGGGTAGCTGGTCTGAAAAGGTGCCACTTGGTGTTATTAAGTGAAACCCCATCGTCCTGGAACGGAACACAAGCCCTCTGTATTCTGGGACCAGGAGTCCCCAACACTAATGTGAGCCCACGTGATCTGCTCCAGGTGAGCCTTCCGCCACTGGGATAGGAGGAGCTTATATGAACATTGCTGTGAAGGGGTTTACACAGTCTAAGGAGGACGGCGTTTGAAAAAGGCACGGACCGAAACTAGTCACGCTGAAACATCCTGAATAAATCACCTTTTTACTGAACTCGCAGTGTCTCTTGCAGTCTTCTTGAATGAGAGGAGAGAATGGAGTTTATATATATATATATATATATATATATATATATATATATATATATATATATATATATATATATATATATATATATTTATATTTATCTTTATTACCTACTGGCGGTCGCCAGTAGGTAGTTATAGTTAGGACCTATTTTCCATAGGAAATCCGCAATATTCTATTTGGAATAACTTTAGCGCTGGTTGATGAATTGTCGCGAAATTTTAAAAACTAATGGCCAGTTCCATTCATCAAGCGGGGCCAAGTAAAAAGGGGGTCCCAAAACGTGTTCTCCCCATTCAATTTCCCATAGGACCTTTAGCCACAGCTACAGCCCGAACTGCTGCACGGAATTGGCAGAGATATAGTCCTCGGTTCAGATTCGTGCCTTTTTCTTAAATGGTGTCAATCTGTTCAGTAGTTCAGTAGTTCCTGAGAAAATTACAGTTAAAAGCATATATACATCTATGGGCGGGGTGGATCCGCAGACTCTGAGCACACCCTTCCGATCACGCGCTGATTGCTAATTGGTTGTCAAGTGGTTGTCAACATTCGAAACCAGGAACTGTTGGCAGCCATTTTGTGCCTCGGTAGAAGCGAGGCTGAAGAAGTTAGTGAAACAAGTGTGCAAAACGTAGAAAGGGGGCAGGGTAGACATATCCTTATCCTCTAGACCTGTTTAGGGTCAAAATGTTATTTTATTTTTTATAAAAAATAACTTGCAGGTGTTTCCCAATTGGGGGGCCAAATCATGGGGGGGAATTTTAAAATTATATGGGGGGCCCAGAGATGCCTCCTAGTCCCGGGGACCGCCATCCCCTCCCATCCTAAAAGATTGAGGGTGATTCGTCAAGTGGGGACTGAGAAAAAAGGGGGTCCCAAAATGCATTTTCCCCATGTTATTTCCCATAGGAAATTTTAGACACAGCTACAGCCTGAACTGCTGAACGGAATTACACCACATTTTGCAAAAAGTTAGCCCTTGGTCCAGAAAGCCCCCTTTTTTTAAATGGTGTAAATGAAATCAGTAGTTCTTCAGAAATTAAAAAAATAGTGGTGAAAAAATCATTTTCCCATAGGAAACTTTAGACACTGTTATAGCAAAAACTGTTGAATGGATTTACACCAAATTTAGCAAAAAGATACTGTTTGGCTCAAAAAGCGACCTTTTTAAAAATGGTGTAAATCCGTTCAGTAGTTTTTGAGAAATTAAGGAAAAAAGATAGTGATATCTGTGGCCGCTGTGGATCCCCGCACCCTGTGCGCACCATCCACGCACGAGCTTCATGTTAATTGGCTGTCAAACTCCAAACCAAGAAGTGTTGGCAGCCATCTTGTGTCTCGGTAGATCCAAGGCACAAAAAATTAGGAAAACAAGTGCGCAAAAAGTATAAAGGGGGCAGGGTAGAAATACCCTTACCCCCTAGGCCAGTGTAAAAAAATATATCTTTTTTTTTTAAAGCAGCAAAATCAGCGCAGGGTACACAGATACTGCCGAGTAATGTTCCCGCGCTCCGTTTAATTAAAGCACCCGGGTGGGCCTGGTCCTTGGGGCATTTGAAAAAAATGTGTGGGGGTGCCAATCTTCCCACACTGCCCCAGGGACCGCCACCCCCGGGGCTCTCTATAAATATTTGTGGGGAGGGACACAGCCCTCGTTAAATATTCAAAGTAGGGGTCTGTTACGGACCTCCAAACCCCGAGGACTACCACCTCCCCGGGGTTTTGTATTAATTGGGAGGGGGTCGCGTGACTCCCCTCCTGGAGCCAATGATGGCCCTGGTTACCGCCTCTACCCAGGGCCAACTCCTGCAAGGTCTCGGGGTGCCCACCCCCGGGACACTGCTGTTCAGTATGGCAGGGCGGGAGTCTCGCTGCTCCCGACCTGCCATAGCAAACTTGGTTTGAATTTTGAAAGAGAGAGCAGGGAAACCAGCTCTCTCTTTCAAAATGCAAACCTGATTGCTTTTCCACACGGGGAGCTGCATGTTAGCAGCTCCCCATGTGGAAAAGCAATGCCAGCTCCCGAAGGACGCTGAGAGCCGGCAGGACCGTGGGGGCATTAGGGCCCCCACAATGGTCCCCAACGTTGCATATAGGCCCCGTGGTATGGGGTCCCCGGGGAGAATATAAATTAGTGATAGGAGCTAAAGAAATTATAGTAAAAGTTGGAGTTGCGCACCCAGCACGGCGCTCAGCGCAGACCCTTGGTGTGTACGCACTAAATGCGTGACTCCCGGCGCGGCCCCCTGGTGTGAATGCTTTGGTGCGCGACTCCAAAACGCGCTGGGTGCGCGACTCCAAACAAAATATATATATATTTTTTAGATATACATGAAGCTTATATGTTTACATCTTGGGTGGCTCTAAAAAGAGCCCTTGTGTTTATTGGGAGATTAAGGTACCTACAAATAAGAACCTATGCAGAGTCTGACGTTTTTGAGAAAGACTCTGTTACCCTCATCTGTAAAATGTACACCAGCTCTCCTATAGATGCTGTCCATATTAAAACGCAGATTGTTGTTGTTAATGGACCCTATCCTATAATCTCTGAGATAAGCAGAAACAGCTTTATTGACATGTTTACTAGCTTTCTCAATCTGTGGACAAAATTGATTGGACCAGTTCTATTTCTGTCTTTGGCATATGTTAGAATAGATACAGGCAGTTTGGGGGAAACGTGACATAAATTCTTCAAAGGTGTCCCTCATAAGCATTTCCAGACCTACCCCAGTCAAAGGTCATTGCCACCACAGTGCACAATTATGAGGCCAGGGTGTTGGGGATGCGAAAAGGATTTAACCAATGGCATCAATTGGGGACGCTTTGCTGAGACTGCTCTGAGAGGACGCTGGGCTGCGAGGCTTTGTGTTTTAATCCGCCACTTCTCGCGGAACCCGCTGCAAGGGTCCCGCTTCGCTGGATTGCCAGCTCAACTACCTTGGCTCCTGTGTGATTGCTCCTGGGGTTTGCCGAGGGTAAGGCAGGGCTGCGAGCAGAGTGCTAGCGCCGGCCAGGGACTACCTGTCCCAGAAGCACCGGCGGCCGGATCAACTGCACCTGGGCTGCTCTCCCCGCCTGCTCCTCCCCATCTGGTTTAAAACCTGTGCAGTTCATGCTTCGTTGGGACGCTTTGCTGAGACTGCTCTGAGAGGACGCTGGGCTGCGAGGCTTTGTGTTTTAATCCGCCACTTCTCGCGGAACCCACTGCGCGGGTCCCGCTTCGCTGGATTGCCAGCTCAACTACCTGGACTCCTGTGTGATTGCTCCTGGGGTTTGCCGCGGGTAAGGCAGGGCTGCGAGCAGAGTGCTAGCGCCGGCCAGGGACTACCTGTCCCAGAAGCACTGGCGGCCGGATCAACTGCACCTGGGCTGCTCTCCTCGCCTGCCCCTCCCCTTTACCCATAGTCCTATAAATTCCTTAGAGTAACCCCGCTGCGCGGGAGCGAGCGGGAGCGACCGGGAGAAGCCCGGGACAAGGGCGGGACAGTCTGCGACAGTCCGCGACTGGCAGAGACTGGACTGGGCCAAGAACGCTGTCAAAAATACTTGTGAGTTAATCCGTTATTAACGGTAGTTCATGACATCTCAGTAATTACTGAAGGATATAAGGGGAGGTTTCATACACTTTTGATAGTAGCAGCTCCTGGAACATAGGCTTGTTGTACATCTTGGGTCATTGTGTGTATCCATAGTTGTTACCAGTATGTCTAAACAAAAACAAGGTACACTACCTGCAAACACAATAGATAATTACTTATTTCAAGTGGTCACCAAGATTAAAAACGATAAAAGGTCCTCTCTGGGACTGAGCCCAACCTCTAGCACCAATCCAATCGAACTATCTCGAACTAACCTCATTGATTCAGAAAATATTAGTGAAACATTGGTGCTCTCCCAAAACATGACTGAGAGCCCCGCTGATAATGTGACTCCACCTACCACTTCTAGTAATACTGATGAGGTTGTTCAAGCTGGTGTTGACCCGGACCTACAAATTGTGGAGGATAACACCTTAACTCCGGTACCTGTCCCTGCGCCCAGGGTGACCAAAGGGCCCACTAAGGGCCAACCCAGGCGCGGTGGACTTCGTTCTAGTAAGAATAGACCCGCAACTCCACCTCAGAAAAATAGTGCAGAGGACACAGGGGGTGAGGACGAAGGCACTATGCTATGGGATGAAGCCAATATTAAGAAACTATTGGGAATGTTTGATCATAAAATGAGGGGCATAATAAAGCCACTCTTATCTAAGATTGACCATCTTACAGATAAGGTTAATAAGCTTGAGGGACTCTTGTTGAATACTAATGAATGCTTGGGGGAACTGCCAAACAAGGTAATAGATAAAATAGAGCAAACAAATCATAGGGAAGATGGAACTAGAGGAAATGGGGATACTCTGGTCCTGACTCAACCACTCATCCCTACCCCTTGATTGGTAACGAACAGCAACCTCCCTACAGACCCATTAATTAGTACCGAGACTAACGAAGATCCTCTTGCGGAATCTGGACCAATGGAACTAGTTGTTGAAGCTTCCCCATTGATCCTTGTCCTAGCTAATGTACCAACTTTGAAGTACGGGCAGATAGAGTCTCCCCAATCACTCTTAAGTAAAGCCCTATACTGGCTAACTAACAATCTGCATATCTCCAACTGGGGCAAACAAAAACTGTCAGAGGAACTACTAACTGCCAGAAGGGTAAAATGGATAGGTAATAGCCCAAAAAGATTTGCAGGCGACTGTGTTGTACTTAATTTTAGAGGACCGGAAGAGTTGCCTGAAATCCTACCCAATCTTCTGCCACCACAACGTAGAACAGCGGAAATTATCCCTCTTACTCTTGACTTCTTCTATAGTAGGAGAGGTTTTATTGCTAGACCCAGTGTCCTGAGGACCAAATGGACCACAGTGTCACATAGAAGGGGTGGGGGTGGGAGCGGGGGCGGGGTTGGAGGTGCCCGAAGATGTGACTGGGGTATAAACCTCGAAAACAGATTCACCGCCCTATCAAACTTAAACGAGTGCGATTGACTCACTCACCAACACAATATGTTAGGACACCCCAACCCTGTGAAAACAGATAATGGTAACATTAGTAAGGAGGGTCCTTTAGCTCTGATACAGTTAGACAATAGTAAGCTAACATCTGATAGTAGGAAAAGTGTGGGGAGATTATTAAATCGGGAAGGGCATAGCAAATCAGCCCGGGGTAACGACAGTGATCCAACAATTGTATCGCACCTGGATGAAGCACGGGTTGGCCCCTTAAAATCGCCAGCCACAAATATCTCATCACAGAATCCAACTGTAAGCGATCTCCCAAGATCTGTCCAAATAGGGTCTACAGGAGATAATCAATCACTGTCCTTCATTTCCTGGAATATTGCAGGGATAGCGAGGGGTCTACAGGAGATAATCAATCACTGTCCTTCATTTCCTGGAATATTGCAGGGATAGCGAGCAAAGTTACAGCACCTGATTGGTGTGCCTTCACTGACCTGTATGATATTATATTACTCCAAGAAACATGGTCACTAAGTCCTGTGCACCGGGTGGGGTACCTCAATTTTTTCATCCCTGCAGTGGCAAATGGTAAAGGTAGACCTTCAGGTGGTATGGTGATCTGGATTCGTCAATCATTGAATTGTACGATTAAACAAAAAATGCTTCCTACTGGGGATATTCTGTCAGTCATCATTAGATGGAACAATGGTGAAGGCCTAGCCCTTTTTAATATATACGCTAGGGGGGTTAAAGGGGGAAAGACCTCAGAAGTAATAAAGGTCCTTGAACAGGAGCTGGAATCCCTGCCCATAGAACAGTTTATTATCATTGGGGGGGATCTAAACACTACTTTCGAACCCCTGGGACAGGAGGATAAATTTCTCGCTGAGGAAGAGGACAGTAAATGGGGCATCCCCCAGCTTGAGATTGCTGCAGTCAAAAGATGGAGTACGGTGGCTATTCAAGTGAAGAGCCTCTGTCTAGCCAGAGGGCTCAGAGTAAGCATGAGCGAATTTTGCGGATCTCGCGTTCGCGAATTTTGCGGATTTGCGGATTCGCAATCCGCAAAATCCGCGAATTCCCGCGAATTTGCGGATTTTTTTTTTTTGTGTTCGCCCGTGTTTCTGCCAGTTCGCGAGGGTTTTTACAATTTCGCAATTTGCGAACTTACCTGTCGGGTCGCAAGTTTTGCGAACTTGTTGTTTCTACGTGTCCAACCTGTTTGGGACACTCTTCTTCATCACTGCCACTCTCTGTCACCACTGCCACTCTCTGACTACTCATGCCACCCTCTGGCCCACCCATGCCACCCTCTGTTTCATCACCACACCCTCTGGTTGTCCAGTGTACATTATTTTCGGCAAAGTGTTCGCCCGTGTTTCTGCCAGTTCGCGAGGGTTTTTACAATTTCGCAATTTGCGAACTTACCTGTCGGGTCGCAAGTTTTGCGAACTTGTTGTTTCTACGTGTCCAACCTGTTTGGGACACTCTTCTTCATCACTGCCACTCTCTGTCACCACTGCCACTCTCTGACTACTCATGCCACCCTCTGGCCCACCCATGCCACCCTCTGTTTCATCACCACACCCTCTGGTTGTCCAGTGTACATTATTTTCGGCAAAGCAAAGCACACCTTCCCTGCCTCAAGTGACCTGAATTAATTTGGGGCTGATTAATGTGTCACAGAATATTTTTTTAGCTGGCACCTGCTTCCTTAGTGCGCCCTGATTAGTGATCTTTTGCACTTGCTAAGTGCTTCCATTGTTGCAAAATTAGTTACAACACCTGCCCTGCCCCAACTGACAATAATGAATTAGGGGCTGATTAATGGATTTTAACTTCCAGCCTGGCTCCTGCTTGTCTCCCTTAGCTGTAATTCATGACCTTTGTGGCATATGTGTAACTATTCTGAGGTTCAGAGCAGGGTCACATAATAGTTTCAACTGGCAACTGAACTCTGGAGGGGCCCCTCAGGAAGCACTACAGGAAATGGCTACTAATGATGTGCCTGAACTTTTGAACCTGGTAAGTAGTTACTTTCAGTTTTGCTTAGATCGTATTTCTGCAATTTCGCACTTATTCGCGGGGCGCGAACTCACGCGAACAGTGCGAGCAGTGCGAGCAAAATCCGCTGCTCGCGGATTTGCGGATTTTGCAGGAAATTCGCAAATCTCGCGGATTGCGGATTTCCCGAAAATCCGCAAAATCCGCGAGCGGAACGGATTTTCCGCCCATGCCTAGCTCAGAGCCGCAAATGGTCGCACACTCTCTGATCGTGCTGGAAACAACACGTTTGATAATGGGCGGGCATGCAGTAGAATTGATTATTTCCTGATAGATATCAGGGCTTGGAATAAACTGATAGATATGTCCGTAGTGAAAAGAATGGAAAGCGATCATAATCCGCTGTGCATGGTCTTCAAGCCCTACATAGAGGAAAGGGGGGGAAGTCCAGAAGATGAAAGGGTGACCCTGGATCTAGTAAGTTCAAATAATCAGCGCCATCTAAAATGGGGAAAGCTAGTAGAGGATGAGGGGAAGCTAGACGAACTTAAGAAAGTAGTAGGAGAGGAAGTAAACCACCTAAACTCACTCTCACGGAACACCAACTTCCGAGACATTGTGATGGAGGCCCACAACAAACTTTTTCTTACACTTCAAACATTCTTTTTAAAACCAGCAAGTAGTAACAAGGGTAAAAACACCAAAGTTGTCAGGGGTGGTATGACAAAAGCTGTAGACAGGCACGGCACAAACTTAGTAGAGCACTCAAATTAGGGAATGCTGTTGCTGTAAGAGAAGCTATGGACGTCTACAGATGTACACAAAAGCAAGCAAAGAAGCGGTGGGACGAGGAATTATGGTGCGAGCTTAAACTTGCATGTGCGGCCAAAGACTCAAAGGTATTTTGGTCTAAGGTAAAGTGGGGTAGGGGAGGGTCGGCTGCCTCTCCCCAAAACCATGTTGCCGTCGATGATTGGTTAGAATTTTTTAAACCACAATATGCTCGTAATCAATCGCTAGCTTGTGAAGCTCTGCCACCAACTGTTTATTTCAAGTACAATGTATTTAATGAAGAGGATGTAAGTCTTGCCCTTGACTGTGTAACGGGGGGAAGAGCGCCTGGCATGGATGGTATACCGGCAGATGTTTACTTAAATGATAGAAATGCATGGTGTAAATACTTTTCTTGGCTTGCCAATGCTTTGGCAATGGGTGGTGAAGTTCCCCTGTCCTGGAAAGGAGCGGAAATTATACCTGTTTTTGAAAAAGGGGATAAATTCCTTCCCTGTAACTATAGACCTATCAGTCTTATAGATTCTGCCCAGAAACTGATGGGTCGTATGGTTCAGAACAAGCTTCAAGTATGGATTGATGAAAATAATATTCTGTCTCCATACCAAGCAGGGTTCAGTCCTTTGACAAGCTCTATAGACCAGGTTTTTTACTTTATTGCTTTGCATTGGAGGAATGTCACCCTAAAAAATGGTCCTTTGTATGCTGTCTTTGTGGACATAAAGTCAGCTTTTGACTTGGTCCCTAGGGACAAGCTTTGGAAAATCTTAGCCGACGCAGGGATTAGCCAGGAACTCCTCACACTCATTATTCGATTGCATGAAAACAACTATGCCAAAATTAGATGGGGGTCGCAGGGAGAAGTAACTGAGCCCTTCCCGGTAGAGCGCGGGGTGAGGCAAGGTTGCGTACTAGCGCCCACACTGTTCTCGATATACATAAATGGCATAGTAGACTTTCTGAGAATGTCCCCCTCTAATGCCCCAACAATAGCTGGCTCGCGTGTTCCCGTCCTTATGTTTGCGGACGACACGCTTATTTTATCACGCACACCAAGCGGTCTCCAAAAGGCAGTAAATGCATTTGGGGAGTTCTGTGACTTGCGAGGTTTAGAATTAAACACTAGCAAGACAAAGTTTATGTGCATGAACTGCCGTACACTATTTAAGGGTACAATTACCTATAAAGGCACACCCCTTGGACAAGTAGATGCTTTTACCTACCTTGGAATAACTATTCAGGGGAACATGAAATGGAAGACTCACACTGATACTGCAGTACTAAAGTTTAGTCAAATAGCAGGAGCATTACTATTAAAACACAGAGCTTCTCTAACTAAACCGGTAAATTGTGTGCTTGAGATCTATCAAATGAAAGCAATAAGTGCCAGTTTATACGGTTCAGAGTTATGGGGATTTAGTAACTTAGTAAACCTGACTACAGCAGAAAATAAGTTTCTTAGGGGTTTGGTAGGGGTGCCGCAAAGTACGCCTACTATTCCCTTAAAACTGGATCTTGGTAGGAAAAATATTGCGGACTTAGCAAGGTTGCGTTCACTGTTATATTGGAGGCGGTTAATGGTGACCCCAGAGCTAGCCCACTATGCCACAGCGTTGACAGATGTGGATTCATTTGACCAGTTTCATAAAATAGCCTGGTTGAAAGAACTACGAGGGTTATTGACAGAGCTAAAACTAGACCACCTGTGGGGTAACCAAGATGTGTCTTGTTTTCCCTCAAAGACCGAGCTAAAACAGATGTATTGGGAGATGGTGAATTTTAGAACTTTTGCCAAAGGTACTAGCTGTTCGATGTCGAGACGTTTTTTGGACTTAAAAATGTCTCCTCTGTGTGAAGCATATTGGGACTTGATTGAGAAGCCCCATGACAGAAAACTGTACTTTCAGTTTAGAGTTGGATCTCTCCCAGTTAACGTGTTTAAAAAGAAATGGTCTACATCCTGGGATGAGCATTGTTACCACTGCAAAGATAAAGTTGAGCATGTCTCCCATATATTGTTTGGTTGTCCTTTATATGCAAACCCACAGCATAAATGGATAAGACCTGTCTGCC
The DNA here is from genome assembly GCF_964263255.1 of Lissotriton vulgaris. Taxonomy (NCBI): domain Eukaryota; kingdom Metazoa; phylum Chordata; class Amphibia; order Caudata; family Salamandridae; genus Lissotriton; species Lissotriton vulgaris. Next base: position 82,621 of record NW_028253658.1, read on the forward strand.
TCAATATGGGGACACGTAACCAAGCGACGGCACTTAGAATCCTGGAGACTGATTGTTCTCCATTGTTCGTAATTGCTGTTGCAAAGTTCTTGTCCTGGGCTTGGGTGATCCGAACACGCACTTTACTAGGAAAAATGCCGTGATGTAATGTATTGATGACTATTTTTATTAGAGTTTTTATTTGTGAGTAAAGATCAATGTTGACCTTAATAATGTTCAAAAGCATATTGTATTCGACTTATAAATGTTTAATTCTTGTTTTAATTCTTTTGTATGTAGATTAGTATTTATTGTACAGTGATAGGGTGCAAACGCTTTTATGACTGATGTCGAATAAAGCTTTGAAATTTGATTTGGTACCACTTTAATCCTCTCTGTCCAATCCATTTAATGTCTACATTTGACAAAGGTAAATCATTGTCAATACCTTTGTTTTCAGCATACCTTTTGCTCCAGAAAATATAGCTGTGTCCCAAAATCCATACTCTAAGCATCTTGAAGGGAGGTCTGGATGCACTAAGAAGGTGTCTGTATGTGAAATGGACAGTTTGTAAACTAATATTTTTCTAAAATGGTAGATAAGATGCAGTTTTAAAAAAAGAAGAGAAATGATTGGCTGTTTGAGAACATTATAGACTGAAAAATAGGTTGCATGTTTCTGCGTTTTAAAAGCATTTTTCTTATTGGTTAATAAAAACTGTTTGAACTGAACTTTACATAGGATTAGCTGATATTTTGAAAAGTAAAGCACACTTGTTGTTTGAATTTGCAACATTGTGTGCTGAACTTGTGACTTGTGTGTTCAGTTGAGTTTTCCATGAACTGTTACTATGGCAACAGGCATTAAGTAGAATGGGGGAAGGGTTCAACGTTATGTGAATTGGAAAGGTTTGAAATATGTAACCAATAGAAATGTGTGTTAGCTTCTGAATTAATGTGGGAAGCAATGTGATTTGATGTTTACATGCATATGAGTGCAGAATGAGAGGGAAAGTTTGACATGTTTTGGTTTTGCTAAGAGCAGTCCACTACAGACATTCTGTATAAGAAAATCTGGTGTGTAATTCAGATACTTCTTAATCTACAAATCAATTTGAAAGGTGAGTTATTAATTTGTGAGGTGTTGTATATGGTGCCTTTGTTTTTTGTGTTTCTCCCTCTAAAGTCCAGGGAATAGTTTTGCTTGTCTAGAATCACACTGTGAGTCTGTGTGCACTTGTGCAACCATTGTGACAGAAGCATGTGGTTACTTCATGTCTTTGCTGACACATAAGTGCTTAAAAAGCTATCCTGTTGTCAAATTTCAGTAATATTAGAACCCCGTCATTGCTTATGCATTTGCAGAATGAGTCAGGTATTCACACTAGCAGTGCTGTAGTTGAATATGTAGAATGTATGCAGTCACCTTACGCCTTCCAGACTAGTGAGTTTCTCCTGCTAAAGTCCAGGGAATAGTGTTGCTTGTCTAGAATCACACTGTGAGTCTGTGTGTACTTGTGCAACCATTATGGCAGAAGCATGTGGTTACCTCATGTCTTTGCTGACATATAACTGCTTAAAAACCTATCCTGTTGTCAAGTTTCAGTAGTATTAGAACCAAGTCATTGCTTATGCATTCCCAGAATGAGTCAGGCATTCACACTAGAGTGCAGTAGTGAAATGTGTAGAATGTATGCAGTCACCTAACCCCTTTCAGACTAGTGAGTCTCTTCTGGTAAAGTCCAGGGAATAGTCTTGCTTGTCTAGAATCACACTGTGAGTCTGTGTCTACTTCTGCAACCCTTGTGACAGAAGCATGTGGTTATTTCATCTCTTTCCTGACACATAACTGCTTGAAAATCGAATGTCCTTGCACTCCTCTAGTGACCCATTCAGCACTATGTAATAATCAATTCACTGCTCCAAAACCCAACCATTTATAAATTCACTCAGGTACTGTCCTTGCAGTACTCCAATTCAGTCAGTACCCAAGTACTGATGCAGTGACTCAGGCCTTAGCACATAGACTGCTTCAAACCGCTATCCACTATGCATGCAGTTCTCTAACCACCTACACATTTGTCTTTCACACCGTCAATTCCCCAGTGTCCATACATTCCAGCAAACACCCTGTCACTTCCCTTGCACTCCTCTAGTGACCCATTCAGCACCATGTACTAATCAATTTACTGCGCCAAAAACCAACCACTTAGAAATTCACTCAGGCACTCTCTTTGCAGTACTCTAATCATTCAGTCAGTACCCAAGTATTCATGCAGTGACTCAGGCGTTAGCACATAGACTGCTTCAAACCTCTATCCACTATGCATACAGTCCTCTAATCACCTACACATTTGTCTTTCACACCTTCAGTCAGAGTCCATACACTTCAGCAAACACCCTGTCAGTCCCCTTGCACTCCTCCAGTCTGTCCCAACCAGTTGTCCATTCATCCATCCAGCACTATGTATCTATCCTATCTCTTTGCTAAAACCAAAGTACTTATAAATGTATCTTGCACTCTCTTTGCAATACTGAAATTACTCTAGTTATTAGTCATATACTTAAGGATTGGAGTAGTCACTAACCCTAGTACAAATCAATTACTTAATATACTTTGTATGGCGACCTGCAAGAAGCTACAAAGTATTAATACAGTCTTCAAAATACCCAGTTTATATCTATATAGTTTTGGAATTTCTCTGTCATAGAATCCCATGTGACCTGAAAAAAAAAGATTTGATTGGTTCATAACATTTGCCACTGTAACTATTGAAGGACTGCAACCATTTCAATCATTATTGTTGGAGCATCTTTGGAGAGATATCTCTGTGCTTACCTTCTGTGACTCTCATGCAATTTTTCTATCAATCAACTAGCAATATGTTTTTATTGTAATAGTCTGCCAATACCTAAGCACTAATCGGGCAGATTTAGAAGCATCCTTACCAACAATATGTCACTTTTTGTAACATAGTGATGGTGCCAGACACTCCTTCATATTTACAAGGAGAGGAAAAGACACCCTGAGTAGCTTTTCTTCTCCATGTAAATCCGACCTCATCATACACACCACTCTGCATTGAAGGGGTGTTCCATAGTTGTTGCTGTGGGTGTTTGCACACAACACTCATTCAACAATACACATCTCCAGATTTATCATAAATCATAAATCTGGAGATGTGTGTGAATGCTGCACCATCCTCCAGTTGGTGTAGCAAGGCACAACAAGGAGAATTGTTTTCATTTCTCCTCATTTCGTTATTTTTGTACTTAACATTATAAGTATGGGGACACGATATGTTGACAGATTATATTTTTGACACTTTGGGGCTTATTATGATGTTGGTTGGAGTTGCCTCCAACCCACACTGTTCGGTCTCAGGATTGGCCAACCTCGGGTCGGAGGTCCAATCGCCTGATTACAATGCAACCGAACACTGTACAGTCATATACTCCTATTTCTTCATAGGAGCTTGTGTTACAGCCATAAACCAACTGCAATAGAGGCTCCCATGAAGAATTGGGGGTGTGTTTAAAACCCTGCTCCCTGTGGCAGGCACCTCCTGGTGCCTGCCACACAGTTCTGGGATTTAAATGGGGACATCCTAGATACCCCCTCGGCCACCAACCGTAGGCTGTGGAGGCAAGGAGGCACTGCTATGGTGCCCCCGCAGTCACTTTCCGACAGCCATTCCTTGTCAGAAAGTCAGTCATGGAAAAGAAATGGAAAACCAAAAACGTAATCCCGACAGCAGAAGCTCCGTCCACGGGGATTAGGGTGCGCTTCAACTGGCCGGAAGACTTGGAGAGCCAGTCGGAACCACGTACAAATGAGCAATCGGTTTAGGCTCCGACCGCCGACATCATAATTCGGCGGTCTGGCAGCAAACCGGCGGTGTCGGTCGGTAAGCCTCCGAACGCGGTTGAAAAGCTTGCGACTAGCTGTGGGTGGCTTTCCGACCGACATCATATTCGGCCCCTAAATTTGTGTGAAACTAAATTGTTTACCTCAATATTGTGTCAGTGACGCAATCCTTACTGTGATGTTGGTCCAACTCTCTCACACCACAGAACTGTAACATAGAATTTTTCCTGTTGGCATCCTCCCCAATCAATGTGATAACTATTTTCCTTTAGCCAGTTGTATCTTTAGCACACAATTTATAATTAATTATAATAAGAAATCAATGTTGCTTTCCTAATAGCACACCACCTTTGTATTATGTAGTTGCTGACCGAATTCAGTGGTGTCTTTCTTAGGGATCTTGGTATTCCAAAAGAGTAAAATATTTGTATCTTAAACTGAAAGGTAATGGGTGTTGTCTAGGTGAAAGCCATACCTTGAGAGCTCAAATTACTTATTTGTCCCACTTTATAAATGAGCAACCTCAAACGCAAAAGCAAGGTTTAAAAGAAATCTATATTTATTATTATACTGTTCTACTATCATTCTGCACTTAATTTCTCAGGATCTTTTAACATTTCTTTTAGGTATTCCATTTTGCCAATTTTACCTCTATTTCCTTTTCGTATTTTAGCCTCTTTTTCCTCCAGGGCACAGCATATTTGCTTGTTTGGTATCTGCTTGTCAAATATGTCTTGCATACTTAGCAAGCTAGTCAGATGCGTGACCAGTGGTCTTCAAACCTTTTTAATGCCAAGCCTCCCCTGAGGGAAAATATTATTGACCAGCCACCCTCGGCTAAATATATACTAGTTCTCACCTACTTAACAGACCCGACTCTCCTAATACTTCCTTTGCAAGCCTTTCTTTCTGATCCATTCTTCTGGTGCTTAAATGTACTCTGTTTGCACTTGAGGTATGACAACCCCCTTCTGAAGGCCTTCTGCCATTCCACGAGCATCCTTAATTTGCTCTCATCCCATCATCTTATATTCTGTGTGCCATTGAAGGACCAAGAGACTTTTTTATCTGTCTCCCAGATACCCTTTCCTAACCCTGAGAAGCCTTGAACTTGCTTTCATATTTTCTTATCACCCAGACCTCACAGGCCTTCTGTTGGACTTAACACCCTGCTAGCCACCAGAGCCCATCACCTCTTCTTCCTTCAGACACTTTCCCTGCTGACACTCAAATATCAGCAAAGCGCCTCTACTAGCTGATTCTCATTTTAGTTTTCTTTACCTCCAACTTGTTTTCACAGTCTTGCAATTTAGTGACAATGTAAATCTGCCCTCTTTGCAGCAAGGGATCAACTTCTAACATGACTGCTACGTTGGTTCATGCAATTCTTACAGTTCTTCGTGTTTACTGGAGGTCATGAACTCCTATGCTGTGAAACGGTCTATGGGGTTATGCTCTCATTTTTAAATACGATCTATTTTGCTCTCACATGACAAAAAATATTGTTATCCAGACTAGATAACAGGAGTGCCATTGAGATGTTTGTAGTATTCAGAGTAAAATAATGAGTTGTGTGTGTAAATATTTAATGCTGACTTGTGTTTTTAAAATACATTTCATGCCACACATCTGCAGTTTATAAATATGATATTATTGTTTTACTCATTTAACCCCTTCGATGCGGATGACAAAGCCAGCTCGTCATGGGCGTTACCTGCGCTGGCGCATGACGAGCTGGCTTTGTCACGAAAGCCGCGATTTTTAAATTTCAGCGTGCAGCGGGAAAACCCGGTAGTGCGCATGTGGTTAATGGCATTCATTTTACTGATTTTGGAAGGATGGAAGATTTAGATAATCTTGCTGGGAATTCAGTAGTGATCCTAAGACACTGTTAGTTTAAATGCATTTTCACATTATCTATCTATCTATCTATCTATCTATCTATCTATCTATCTATCTATCTATCTATCTATCTATCTATCTATCTATCTATCTATCTATCTATCTGTCTGTCTGTCTGTCTGTCTGTCTGTCTGTCTGTCTGTCTGTCTGTCTGTCTGTATTGTATTGTATTGTATTATATTGTATATAGCTCTTGTATAGCGCAACTGCCACCCTAAGGGTATCCAGGCGCTTTTATAGAGAACCTAATCAGATGGAGCCGGCCGATAGCAGGGTTGAATAGTGGGTACTGAAATCTCAGATTCTGGCAAATAGCCAGGTCTTTACGCTCCTTCTAAAACCTATCAGGGAGTCGGCTTGCCTGATGTTCTGGGGCAGCTCATTCCACATCCGGGAAACTATTGTGCAAAAAGCCCTACCTCCCATCCTGGCTCTCTTGAATCTGGTGGTTGTTGCTAGACTCAGACTGGAGGAGCGAAGAAGCCTAGTGGGCTTGTACCATGTGAATCTTTCCTGCATTGGTAAGGGGCCCGTACTGTGCAGTGCTCTATAGACAATGCACAGTGATTTAAATGTGACTCTGTCCCTCACGGGCAGCCAGTGGAGGTCTCTCAGAGCCATTGTGGTAGAGGAGCTGCGTGGTCTATTAAGTGCCAACTTGGCCGCGAAGGCCTGGACTCTCTGGAGCCCCTGCAAGATATATGAGGGGGCACCTAAATATAGGGAATTGCAGTAATCCAGTCTGCATAAGATTATACTCCTTACCACCAGGAGCCTAGCCTCGACGGGAAGAAGAGGGAGAATCTGTCTAAGTGCTTTTAGCAGACCAATTTAACAAAGAGATGCCAGTACTGTCTTTATTTTTCAACTAAGGATCCTGAAGACCATACGAATTATACACTATGGTACTTTGACATATTTATGTCTGAGTGAATCTTTTATTTTATTTTTTGATTTTTCACAAAAAAGACATTTGGTTATTATTTCACCAATCCAATGTACATTACAAGACCTCCTAAACACAATATATCATTTTACACAATATTTACAAACAAACCTTTTTACAATTACAAAAATATAAATATCCTTTGTTTGAACATCAATCGTACTCTCATACACGCACAATCATTCAATACACATACACACTGGAATTGAAATATTCACAGTAAGCCATACAAAATACATTCCTATCAATAAAGTTTAGTTGAAAAAGCTTTTGCGTATTACTCGTTTTAATTGGATGGCATAAATTGTCTACGTGTTTCGAACTCACACGATTATGGGAGTTCTCATCAGGACAACAAAGCTCTAACAGCTAGTGAGCTAGATGGAGGTTTTTTTCATTTAACCCGGCGAGACAATCAATTACTTAGTGGAAAATCAACTTAGAATGACGGAGGACTGTGTTGAATGTGTATAGCCTGTCTTATTAATAGAAGGCTGGTATCCGTGAATGGATCCTGGAGTGCGGGTTAACTCTGGTTGTGCAGCGTTTGTTTGGACTCGCTAGGTTCAATAAGGAGAGGATGCAATATCCTTCATGCAGTTTACGAATTGGAAATTACTTGTTTGCTCAATATCGCTGTCTGTTAAGGGATTCATAGAGGGCGCGTAAGCACTGGTTCAGACGTCATTTTCGCTGGCCCGTTTGACTGGTGTGGCCAAAGTTCCAATCGAGCCGTGTGGTTTTCTAAGTGGAAACAGGCCTGTGTGGTTTTCTAAGTGGAAAAAGGCCTCTTTAGCAGACCAAAGCAGACGCTGATTGTTTTGTTCGTTTGCGATATCATTTTAAGATCTTCATCAAACAGTACTCCCAAGTTACGCACTGTCTTAACTGGGACACAGATATCAGCCCCCGGTGTGAACCTAAGCTGACACTGTGGCTGCTGATTCAATTTCGCTGTCGAGCAGTAGACTATCTCTGTTTTCCCCTCGTTAAATTGTAGGGAATTTGCATTAAGCCAACCAGAAACCCGACACATGCATTCCTGGAATGTGTCCATAGACACTGCATGTTTCCCTTCAAGGAAAAACACTAGCTGGGTGTCGTCAGCATAATTGATCAGGTCGATCCCATAAGATTTTATAATGGGGATCAAAGGTCGCAAATATATATTAAAAAGGATAGGGGTGATCACCCAGCCTGTGGCACTCCATGGTGAACCAGGGATATGGGAGAAGCATACGGAGTCATGGTCATTACCTGTTGTCTACCTGACAGGTATGATTGTAGCCATGTCAGAACTTTGCCCTTCACCCCCAGTTTCTGCAGTCTGCCTAACAGGACTGCATGGCTTACCATGTCGAATGCGGCCGACATATCCAACAACACTAGTATTGATGAATTACCATTGTCGGCTCGCATTCGCAGTGTGTCCAGCATGGTAGCCAACGCAGTCTCTGTCCCATGGCGTGGGCGGAACCCAAACTGATCCTTATCCAGTAAGCGGTTTTCTTCATATAACTCGACAAGGATCTGCTAACAGCCTTTTCCAGGATTTTTATAGGGTAGGGCAGGAGGGATATAGGCCTAAAATGAGCTGGGATAGTTGGGTCCAGTGAGGGTTTCTTGAGTAGGGGAGTTACCATTGCCTGCTTTCATACCTCCGGCACTACTCCTTCCTCCAGTGACTGGCAGCAGATCATTTGCATACAGGGAAATAACTCTGGCCCTTACTCCTTCCAGATCTTATGAGGAAGGGGGTCTAAGAGGGTGCCAGAAGATACACTAAGAGCAAGGCTGTTAAAGAGCTCTTCTGTGAGAGGTTGAAAACTCTCAATGGATGATACTGCCCAAGGTTCCTCATCGACAGTCTGAAGGAGAGCGTCCTGACTGCTGGCCTTATCCTAAACAAGCCCTCCCCCCACAATTTTGGCAATCTTTTCTTCAAAGAAGGTAGAGATTTTGTCGCAGAGCTTTTGTGTTGCAACCACCCTGTTGCTTGTGCAGTCTGGGTTGCAAAGGTCCCTTATAATATTAAAGAGAGTTTTTGTACTGTTCAGTGATTGAAGTATAGAAGTGGCATAAAAAAGAGCTTTTGATTTGGCGATGGCCCCTTTATATTTAGTCTGCGCTATCTTTAGCAGTCTCTTATCTGACTCTAGATATAGCCTTCGCCACTTCCTTTCTGCCTGTCTACACTGATTACGTAGTAATTTCAGCTCCTCACTGAACCAGGGGGCTGACGGTTTCCTTCTGTTCCTTATCTTTTTCAGGGGAACAAGTTTATCAAGGGTATCAGTGATATAATTACAATATGTAAGATAGTTCTGACCCACCGAATTACCCAGAGAAAAAGGTGCCTAATTGGTGAAGGTAGGCTGTCTGTCTGTCTGTCTGTCTTTATATCCATCTATCTACCTGAGGACTCTGTCTTTAGTTTTCCTAATCTTTATCTATGCTGGTGCCACACCCTATAAAGCAGCAGGTGATGCTACGTGTAGCTCTCACACTTACATTGTTTCTGCTCACATCACACCCCCTTTCAATAGCTCCACGGACTCACAGATTAAAGACCAGTGTGCTGGACTGTTGATAGCTATGTGGGCCAGACAAAGAGCTTTGGAATCAACTCAATCTTTGATCAGGAGCAGGACTAGAAATGCTCTTCTGTAATTGGTTGAAGCGCTGGAAGCCAAGAATCAAACGCTCTGGGAAGCGGTATACAGAGGGAAGAACCATGTAGATGTTATTGCAGTCATCGGAGCAAATATTTATCAAGGCATGAAGTAGTGTTGACTTTTGGTGATGGAGGACAGCAGGATGACTTAAATAGATGTCTTCTGTGAAGTCATCAGCAATAGGGCTCAACATTTTGAATGTAAATTCATATTTGCATCAACAGTGATGCCATTTGTGATGGTAACAATATTTTGAGGTCAGAAGCAAAACATTACTGGTGGTTTTTCTAACTTATGCATGTGTAGAGGTAAAAATAAAACCTACTTCGGTGCATTCCTGAATCCACAAAATACATTTGAATCCACAGAATAGATGTGCAGTTGCACCAAATATGATATGTGCATGCAAAAATTAATTGTGCCTTGTGTAAAATACACAGGTAGAGTTTGGACCAGCAGTCTGACAAGTACATAATGAAGTAAGACATTCTTGGATTATAGTGAAGGGGATGCAGAAATGAGTGACCAGAATAGTTTATTTTTATTTTTCTGAAAGACAAATTTGAATGTTCTCATGGAATATAACATAGAGCTAAGAGTCTCACTGTTTTTGTAGACTTTTGGTAAGATCATGCACGTGAGCGATAGTTTTAATTGTTAAAGCTCTCGTTCATGATCTATTCTGGAACATATTGTACTTCAGGATAAATGGGAAGAAAAGCCTGCTTTTCACTGTATTTTAACATATAAAGAATTGGTCAGAGGCCAAAGTGGGTGGGATCTATCGGAAACGGTATGCCCATACTTTTTAAATTTAACAAAATCAGTTCTCCTACTTTAAAAAACCAAAACAAATGTCACTGACTGGTTAATGCCAACAGTTGAAATGCATCAGTTGAAAGGGACAGAGCCACCTCTCAGTGGTGTCCCGAAACTTGAGGGGGCCTGCCTGCAATGTACATGGAGGCCCCCTTCCCGGAGCCAGTCAAAAGCTTTCATGCCAGGGGCCGGCTGCCTGTGCACAGTGGCGGAGGGGGCCCCCACGAGCGTAGGGGCCCCATACACCACGGGGCCACGGGGCTAATGTTACCACAATGCATCGCCTGCTGTGGGACTGGGAGAGAGGGGGCAAAGAGGGAACAAACTATCTCTCCAAATTGCTTGTTCTGTGAATGAAAATATGTGCAATTGATTAATCATCAAATACACAGGCTGCTTCGGAGCTCGTATTAGTTTTAATTATTGAAGTCACTTGAAGCTTTATGATATATATATATATATATATATATATATATATATATATATATATATATATATATATATATATATATATATATATATATTTTAAGCATTGTAAATGAGTGACAAGCTGTGAACTGTAGATTGTGCTTATAATGACCACTTATAACAAATGTTTGCACTATGCACACTCTGATTGCATATTACTAGAATCTATATTTTTAAAGCATTTGTGTTTTCTTAAACCTACATCTTTGGGCACATTTTGCAGCAGCCTATCTTATACTGTGTATAATGTAATTTTAAAATAATGTCTTAAATTTTCCACTGTGTTTTGCCCCAAATACTGGGACCTCGAGGCTCTTCGCATACGTCGCCCCCACACTATCTGACCTCTCTCTCATTGACCTCAGGATGAGTTACCATACTTATTTTTAATGCACTTCAACCTCTGAAATTGGTGTGCTTTGTAGGTCGAGCCTGGGCAGCACATACGTTCCTCTGCGAGGCATGCTGCATTCAGGTAGAGACTTAAAGCTCTGCCCACTCTTCGCCCATATTTTTCATTGGCTTGTGTCATTGTCCACTGTAAACTGACTGTTCATTGGTCAATAGGCTTAGTAGTCTCCTCTTAGTACCGCCTTGTCTCATTTTGTAAGCTCACACCCCGTTACATTTGTTGTTACTCAGTAAGCATTAATTACAGCCTGCAAGCATTATTTTCTGAAATAGCTTTGTCTTACCTGCTGTTGCAGGCAGGACAGGCTCTCTCCTGACGCTTTTTTAGAGAAAAATAATATTTTTATTTCATGGGCAGTGGCATTTGCAATGCAATAAGTCTTACATTTGCAAGAGTTTTAGCTATTGGCATTATAAATGAGAATGCCTTTTATTTATCTGTTTTTAAAACAAAACATAAATAAAAGGCATTGTCATTTACAATGCCAATAGATCAAACTCTGGTAAATGCGAGACCCCTTGCGTTGCAAATGCTTGTTTATTTCACTGATATTTCCAATTTCCGGCATCATGTGTGGTGGCTGCTAGAAAAGCCCACAGTGTAAGACTGCCTTATTTCTCTGCAGACGACCTCTCAGAAATGAGAACATCTTACTCTGCTGGCAAGATATTATGTGCTTGAAATAGTTTTCTCAGCTCCAAACTGCTCAAAATATTAGTCTTGCTTTTGCTCCTAAGCCATAAATGGCTGAGCAGGGAGGCCATCATAAAAGCTGAGTTATTGGATCGGGCTGCATTAACTTTCACAAATAGAATACTGTTGAAATGTAAAAAGCAAATTAAATCAGAAAATCTTTCAGAAAAAAGCTGGCTCAGCCAACCTGCCACCAGCGAGCACCGCTATTTAGCTGAGGCATTTTGATTGGTATTAGTGTGCAGACTTCAAGTCTAGTTTGTGAATAAATCACTTAAGAAGCTAATGTGTTGCGTCCCGTGGCATCACCGAAACACACTGCGGGCTAATTGTTTCAGTTCTTTTGCTTACCGTAAGTTGGTGTTTGGTGATTTGGGCGCTGCTGAGTGTGCTCATCAGAGATTGATTGGATGTGTCTTGAAACCTACTGCAATGAACACTAAACCGAAACGATTTCAGCGCGCAAGTTGAGTGCCTGCAAACCATTGACCTCTCAGTTAATGTACAACTGATGAGTAAACACGGCAATCAATTAGTGGAGGCACAAGGGGAAATCAGTGACTAGTTATAGTATTACTCAACGGGGCACGCTGCGCAGCTATGAACAAACACCATTCTTTTCTTCTGTTTTGAAAGGAAACGGTGGTTACGAGTGGAGCACCTGATGAGCACTCCAGAGCCCAAGAAAACAATGCTGCGCCCGATGCGCCGTGACAGAAGCCCCAACGTCCAGTGACGAATGAAACTCAAAAACAAATACACACCGGATGGAGAGGCAGCTCCCGCGTTAAGACGTGTCACTCCAAATGCATCTTTCTCTATGTCTTAGAAAACGTAAAAAAGTGAGGCGCACAGTCACCATGCTGCTCATGTGACACCATGTCACGTGTGCAACTTTCAACCGGGCCTGGGATTTTGTGCACTTTTAAAAAGCAAAATCTCCAGTTATCAGGCTCGACAGGCAAAAGGTCAAGGCTGAACTATGGCCCAAATTATGATTCAAATGGGATTCAAATTAGCATAGTGGGATCACTCCTGCGAGTGGGGAGTTGACTCATTGGGACCTGCCCCAAAAACCTTGGCAAAGACTGACATGCATGAGATTACGACTTGACAAATGATAGGCCTCGTCTTATTATTCAAGTTCGGCTTTATTTGCCTACTAAAGTTGTTGAGGGGAAACACAACATGTCAAATTATACTTACAAATTCATTATGCTGTAAGGAGCACAAACTCCGAATTCCAATTATGGATTTTATTGTAAGGAAAAAATATTTGTATATGAACACACCGCAATATCAATGAATATAGATACAGGAAAATCAATACAGAGCCAAATCTGCGCATATAATTAATTCGGCAAAAGAGGCACAAAATTATGAACTCCAAAATCAGCACACAACCCAAGACGGAGGCAGAGTCCAAGTCCCTTTTCATCAGGAAAGAAAGCATGAAATATCTCTCCCTACACTACTCTCATGAATGATGATTCTAGATGGCTCCTCTGTTTCAACTTTCGAAGGTGTCAGCACGTGTAGACTTCCTAAGAAGTACTCACGTTAAAATGGGTCAGATACCTTAAAGCTATAGAGCTTGTTTTTAAGGTGCTATCTCTTCTCCAGAATCTGGAAGTCTGCTGTTTCTGTCCCTGCGCATAATACAAAAGAGGATAATTTAGTCCCCTCCTGTCAGTATCACATGGCAATTTAGTTTCATTTCTCTAAAGTTGCCAAAGGTTCAGAGTTTTTCTGTGACTTCTTTAATTAAATCGTCTTGCTTAGTATGACCTTGGAGTGTAGATAGGCCAGGCACAGAAGATATACTCCCCATCGCTTCTCAGGCTCGTTGAAAGACATTCCAAGTATCCCCCTAGTTGGAAATAATGATGTTATTCTTTATACCTGCAATGGGAGGGAACATGCAAAAAAATACTTTTAATTATTTCTTCAGTAGCTGAGAGTAAAACTAACTCGTAAACAACTTACAGTTCCGGGCCTAGACTACAGACAACTTAAAACACACGATTACATTAATGTGAATATAGTGTCTTCATACACAGGTCTATATAAAATAATGATACGCTATTACATGTGAATTACATATATATATATATATTGTGCACATTGCACTTCTTTGTCAACGTGGATAATACATAAGGTCACTAAAATATATGCTGGTGTGTTAAACTATGAGTATGATGCACCACTACAAGTAGGGTGTTATATGCGCTCTATCAGTCCCCCCCTCTTATTTCTAGTGTCATAACACCAACATCACACATCTCTATCATTTGCCCTTACAAAAGAGCAATTTACACATGGGGGTTGTGGCTTGCCGTCCTTGTCTGAATTTCTCTAATCCTTTAAGATGCAGATAGTGACTGTTCCTGCAGTCTTTCTAACTGCTGCTCTCGTTTCTTCAAGGAGTTTTCAGAATGACGTGCTTTTTGCCACTTGTAAGCTTTGATGGCTCCCAATAACACAATGATACAAATAACTGCAACTATGATGGGTTTCAGGATGTATCCCACTATTCCTTGTCCCAGACTTTCAAACCAGCTCCCAATCTTTCCAAAACCCTTACCAATTTGTTCCCACAGACCATCTACAGCTAAATCACTTAAATCTTGATGGATTTATGAGAAGTTACTGATGTAATTGTGTATATCCCGACAATTGTCTGGAATATATTTGCAGCATTGCTGCATTTTCAATAATTTACAGACTCCTCTGGCTTTTGCTAGAAGGACGTTTAAAGCAAGTCGATTTTGAAGAACCATAGCCCTTTTCGAAACCATCCCCCCATCTACAAGCAGCAAAATGTGGGCTGTATTCTCAGAGAGTTTGTCTCCTATAGTTGCCAGTTTTCCAATCTTCACATCATTCAAAATCACACCCACACTTGGTATCAGAGCTCCAAATATATCACCAACAACTTCTCCAGCACTCGCACCACGTTTTCCTCTGTGAACCTTTTTCCCCTCCAAAGGCCATAGATCCTCTACATGGAAAATGTTGGGAAATATCACTGCTAGGTAACAGGTACCATACCAGTTCTTAGGCAACTTCACGTAAGCACTTTGCCCACACACAAAATACACATTTGGCACTATTTTCAATTTATCCAATAGTGCCTTTCTTATTGCTTCTTCAATCAAGAAAATGTGTTCACAATCCCTCTCACCCACAAACATCTTATCATAATAAGTATACGGGTGTCTAATACATAACTTCCCTCTTTGTTTAAAGTCTAAGGCTATAGGACCTGAACTTCCCTTTGCCTTATAATCTAATTCCTCCTGCGTACATGGAATAACCTTATGCTTTGAGTCTGATCTAAATAATGTCTGTCTATGTCGATCTTCTATCTGATCTATGAATTTCTTCTCAATTTCAGTCAGCATGCAGGTCAGATTATGCCTATGGGCGTACGAAGTATCTAATGTAATAGTGGGCACGAAGTATGTAGACATTATTTCTACCTCTTTGTAATAGTCATATTTATTCATATATTTGAGAACGGGGACTTCTGAGAGTACCACATCATAATTAGAGAAGTAATACTCAAAGTGGACTTTGCTATAAATATACTTAGCAACACACTACACGTAATGCCATATGTCAAACTAGGTGGTGATATTGAATGCCCTCTTCTACAGATGCGGGTAATTGCATACACATATAACAGTCTTTCGTTTCCATGGTGCCAACATACTCATACAACAATCGAGCATAGACATTTGGTGTGAAATCTCCTTTTGATAGATCTACATGTAGCATTCGGCTGGTTTCCCTAATCATATCCCTATCTTTGGCAGTTGCACCCTCATCTAAGTCTGCAGTAGAGGAGGTATGTGGTACGTCATTCTTTTCAGAAGTGGGAGACCCCATCGGCGATGCAACAATCACCACTACTATGACAATAATCATCATTACAATAAGGGTACCAATTAGGCATTTATTTTTCAGTTCTGATTTTTCGGACCCCATGTTGCTTCTTTTCTTGTCTTGATTCTCAATAAAATTTGACTGATGTGCTATTTACTGGATTATTTACAATGTCTTTAATGTCCTTGTCGTTTCATTCTTTTTCTCAATTTTCAGTTCAACAATACTAAGTCTATTGAAGAGAAGTAGTCAACCCTACACTCAGCTCTTTTCTCTTAGTGAAAAGGCCCTAAATGTATATCTTCTTTCCTCTTGGGGCTAATTTATCTTCTTTCTAAGGCTAATAAATGTCTCTTTAAAGTTCACTCTTCATCATTTATGATATTTGATCCAAGCATAGTAAGAACAAGCTGCAATATTTCAGCACAAATTTCTCCCATTTCTTGTGCAGTTGGCTGACGACCAAAGGTAGGAAAATGAACCTGGTTGAGACTCAAAAAGCGCAATCCACTCAGCCTTGGTGGATCAGGAACTATCAAAGTCAGTATTCCAAATGCGTCAATTCCAGGAACTATTAACTGAAGATTGATTGTCAGGGTATTATCACTGTGACTCACTGTGCCTTTTCCCAGTCTACCAAATTCTCCTGATCTCTGCATCTGCAGCTCGGTACGTCCACTCAGGAGATGTGTACTTTTTGAGATGGCACTCTTTCCCGTCTCAATCGTTTCAGACCATCCAGTCTTTCTTCAGTATCACTTTGATCAGATTCAGATGTCTCAGGAATCAGAGCAAGATTTTTCCCAGACACAAGCCGTAAATTCAGCCTGTCTTTCTTTGCTGGCCACTTTGCTGCTGTGGCTACATCTGCTCTCTGTCCTTCCTCTTGATCTGATCCTTCAGTGCCAAATGGTCCACTCTGTTCTGGGTCAAAGTTCCCTTCTACAATATCTTCAATTTCAGATTCTGTATTCGCTTCAGAAGATGCTGGAGTTATTCTTTCTTGCTCAGCTGGTTGTTCTACATCAGTTCTCCTTGTTTCAGTTACACTCTTGATTGCTCTTCTCAAGATCGAAGGCGATGTTCTATCCACAGGTTCTGGGACTCTGCGAGTGTGTGAAACGTGGATCCTATTTGGTAGACCACCAGACTTCACTGCTGTACTTGTGACCAAAAGCACTTCGTAGGGTCTACGCCACCGTGCATCAAGACAGTTTTTCCTCACGTGCTTTCAAACCAGGACCCAGTTTCCAGGGCTTAAATCATGCAGCAGATCACTCGAGGTGGATGCAGTCGCAGCCTCGACCTGGTGAGACAGTAGTAATTACATCAGCCAGTCCCTTACAATAATCCAGAACCAAATCATCAGTGATGTTTATTAATCCTGGAGCTGGCACCATAGGCAGTCGCATTGTTCTTCCCATCAATATCTCGTGGGGAGAGCCCTGTTCTCCTATCAGGTTTACTACGCATACTTATCAGTACAAGAGGGAATGCATCAGGCCATTTCAAAGAAGTTGATGAACACACTTTGGACACCCTCATTTTGATGGTACCATGCACTTGTTCCACGCCTCGGGCCTATAGCTGCAATGTAACCTTTGATCGATTTTCAGAGCTGCACACAACAATTGCATGAGTTTGTTGTGGAAGTGTGTTCCTCTATCTGTTTCCACCGAGGTCAGAATTCCAAACCGCTGTATTAGTTTCCGTAAGAGCAATTTTGCCACTGTGAGACTGTCCTATCACCTAGTGGGATATGCCTCAACCCATCGTGAAAAGATACTGACCACCACCAAGACATATCTCAACCTATTGCATCGGGGCATCTCAATGAAGTCTAACTGTATTCTGTTGAAAGGACCTCCTGATCTCCCAGTGTGACTCATTGCAACCACTGTTCTCTTTCCCATATTCATTTGTTGGCACGTAACACACCTATGACAAACTACTTTAGCATGCACACGGAATCGAGGGTTAAACCATGTTTGCCTAAACACTTGCACCATGGCATCTCTTCCAAGATGAACTGCTCTGTAAATATGACTTGCCATTTGACTTAATAAACAGTTTGGTAATACTGCCCTTTCATCTGTTCACACCCAAATGCGATCATCTCTCTTTTAACAACCTGCTGTAACCCAGGATGCTGCTGCTTCTTCTGGGACCTCATCTTGCAGTCCCTTAACCTCATCCCATGTATCGGCTATAGCTAGCATCATGCTGAGTTTGGTCTCTTCCGCACTTTCTCCTGCATATCCACCATTGAAAATAGAAACATGTAATGCACAGAAACGAGCAACTTCATCAGCATAATTATTGCCTTTGATAACAAAATCATCTCCTTTCCCGTGGGCTGCACATTTAACAACTGCTATGGCTTCTGGTCTTTGTAAAGCCACCAGTAATTGCCAGACATATTCACCATTGCGAATGGGAGATCCTAAGGATGTTAGGTATTCCCTTTGGGACCATAGCTGTCCAAAATCATGAACCACTCCAAACCCGTACTGGCTGTCTGTATAAATGGTTACTCGCACTCCATCAGCAATAATAGAGGCACGAGTAAAAGCAACAATTTTGGCCACCTGAGCAGAATATACTCTTGTTAGATAGGCAGCTTCGACTACTCCTAAAATAGTACAGACATCAAAAGCCGCACGCAAGTACCCTTCATTATCTCTTAAACATGAACCGTCAACAAAAAGAATCAAATCAGGTTTGGATAATGGTTCATCAACATTGTCAGGTCTGGGTTGGGTAGACAGTTCGGTGACATCTAGACAGTCATGCTCCTCACAATCTTCTCCTTCTTCTTTTGGAAGTGGTAACAATGTTGCAGGGTTTAAGGTAGTGCAACGCTTCAAAGTAAAATTTTCAGCAGCTAATATGAGGCTCCCTACCTGTCGTTCCTCTTGTGCTGGTCCCCGTTCCGCCACGGCTTGTGCCGGTTGTGTGGAGGGATAGGAAGCACCAGCACACCAGCAGCGTCACCAGAGCTGCCCCGCCCCTTCCCTACTTAATCCACTACCCAGCGTGGACGCGCGCAGCGTCGTGCCAAAGGCGCGCCCGTCTGCGCCCGTCCGCGCCAGGTCGCCGCCCGTCGCCCAAACCCCTGGTAAGTTTAATAACTTGCGAGGCTCCCTAGCGGCCTGTTGTACATTCATCATGATTCGCTACAACTGGCAGGAACTGCCCGCCTTAAACTTGCACAATCCATCAGAATCCCAGGCAGTCTGTTCTACCACCATCCCTTTTAGGAATGAATTGGCTAGGGCAGCTGTTTCCTCTTCATTCACTGGGGGTTCGGAGGAACTTGTGCCTGAAAACTCTTCTGAATTTAGCAATATCAGTCCAAATACGGATACAAAATTATTTACCGCCCTCTATCTTAACACTAGATCTAGCCCTAAACATGCTCTAGAGCTTTGGTGCTTACTGGATCATCAGAAACCTAACATTTGTTTCTTTACGGAAACGTGGCTCCATAGTCAGGCCTCTTCTGACATTGCCACGGCATTCCCTAGTGAATACCATCTGATTAGGCAAGATAGAGCAGGTAAACGAGGGGGAGGCATTGCAGTAGCTGCAAAGGCCCCCTTAGAGATTACTCGGCTTGTCTCGCTTTCTAACGACACGCTCAAAATTCTGATAATTAATATAAAATACAACACTGTGTCATTAGGTAGAGCTGCCCTGGTATATAGACCCCCGGGAGGAAAATCTGAATTCGCTAACAATCTGTTAGATATTTTAGCCTCTCATGTGTTGGCCACAGATAATTTTATCTTACTAGGTGACTTTAACCATCATGCAGAGCTACTATATGACACCAACTCTTGTCATTTAATTTCAACCATGGAAACCCTGGGACTAACTTAACGGGTACAAGGCCCCACCCACCAAGCGGGTCACTCATTGGATCTAATATTTTCCAATATAACTGATTTAAATTGTGAGACCCCTTTGCAGATGATTTGGACTTATCATTTTTTAATAAATGTTAATTTTCCTAAACCTTCCAGGTCATGGACCGCTACTCATAAAGAATCCATTTCTATTCGACCTTGGCATAAACTGACTCCTGAGGCCTTTCTGAGGTACTTTAAGCCTCAGGACAATAGTTCCAATAACATTGAAACAATGGCCATTCAATTAGAATCGTCTATTCGTAACACTTTTGATGTAGTCATCCCGGAAACGAAAGTCAATTTAAAAAGAATCGCCTCACCTTGGTTCACTGAGACTTTGAAAGTGAGAAAATGGTCTGCAGATCGGCGGAAAGGCTATGGCGGAAGTTTAGAATGCCGGAAAATCTCAAAAACTATAAACTAACCCATTTCAACTATATAAAACATATTAAAGCAGCCAAATCACTGTACATCACACAAAGAATAAATAATGCCTCACAATCCAGCAAAGAATTATATAAAATACTCAGGGAATTCACCACCCAACAGGTGGAGCAATCAGCATTTGCTCCCAGCTTGGAGTGGGTGAACTCATTGTCCTCTTACTTTCATAGTAAAATCCAACTAATCTATTCTTCGTTCCCTACCCCCATTTAAAAGTGGCCTTAAGTGAGGCGGCCAGTCCCAGTCTTGAGCCCTCCCTCGTAACCACTGACCTGACTCTTCTTTCATGACAGAATTTGAACCCACCTCCCCAGCAGAAGTGCTATTGGCACTTAAAAAAATTAAATCAGGATCTCCCACAGATTCTCTGCTTCCACGTAAGTGCAGCGGGCTATTTCCGTTGTTAGTAAATAGTTTGACTAGTATCTTCAACACTTCCTTTGATAGTGCTTCCTTTCCTAGCAGCTGGAAACTGGCTCAGGTTAGGCCGATCCTCAAAAAGCCCAACAGCGACCCTTCCATCCTGTCCAATTACAGACCAATATCTCTACTGCCTTACTTTGGGAAGGTTCTTGAATATTTAGTCAACAAACGTGTACTTTCTTACATCGAAACACATGCACTTCTCGACCCATCACAGTCAGGTTTCCGTGCCGCTCACAGCACTGAAACTCAGTGATTGAAATAGTGGATAACATCTGACTCTCCTTGGACAGAGGCGAGTCTGCCATTCTAGTCCTATTGGATCTTTCTGCTGTTTTTGACACCATCTCCCACAGCATTTTGAAACATCGGTTGTGGGAGATTGGTGTCAGAGGCAACGCCCTGGCCTGGCTAGTGGACTATCTCAAGGACCGTCACTCCTACGTTAAGATGAACTCCCATGCATCAGTTAACACCCCTCTTTCTGTCGGGGTCCCACAGGGATCGATCCTCAGTCCTTTACTATTTAATCTTTATCTCTCTCCTTTGGCCCACATCATAAATTCCTACGGCTTCACTAGTGTCTTACGCAGACGATACGCAGGTGCTTATCACCTGCAGATCCAATCTCCTGGAAACCTGCACCAGATTTAAACACTGCATGGTTCACGTCAAGAATTGGATGAGTGAAAACAGACTCCAACTCAACTGCAGTAAGACCGAAATTTTGCTATTCGGCAAGGCCAAGACCATCTGGTCTCAGGATTGGTGGCCTCATGATCTAGGGGCTTGCCCTGAACCCAAAGAAGCCGTTCAAGATTTAGGCATCACGCTCGACGGTGCTCTCTCTATGAAAGCTCACGTCAATCAAGTATCCGGAACTTGTTTTGGAATACTACGGCAATTGCGAAAAATCTTTAAATGGCTTCCACCCGAAACTAGAAAGCCTCTGGTTCAGGGATTGATAATCAGCAGGCTTGATTATGGAAATGCGATGTTTGCTTCCATAAATGAGAGTCTGCTGACCAACTTACAAACCATCCAGAATACGGCTGCGAGATTAGTGTTGGGTTTGCCTCCTAGATCTGCTTCCAAACCCATCCTTAAAAAGCTGCATTGGCTACCTGTGCGCCAAAGATGCCATTTTAAAATCTTGAGTCTAACCCATAAACTCCTCCATGGCATCGGCCCCTACTATTTAACAAAAAAACTAATCCGGTATACTCCGGCCAGAGCCCTCCGCTCTAGCTCGAAGTTCTTGCTGTCCCAGCCTAGAGTCCGGACGTCCAGGAATGTATGTTGGTCCTTTTCGTATGTGGCTCCTCAACTTTGGAATAAATTACCTATTCATCTCCTGTCCCTCTCCAACCATCTGGAATTCTTCAGGGGTTTGAAAACGTGGCTCTTTCCCCAATAACGTGTCTCTGCTATGGTAGGTTGATGCCTTCCTTCTGCAAAGTGCCTTGAGACCTCTTTTGGTGATAAGTGCGCTATATAAAAGCATTTGACATTGACATTGACATTGACATACACTACAAGTGGATGACCCATAACTATACTTTTACACCTTTCAATTCTGACACCTGTTGCAGCAACAGATTTGAGACATCCGGGCAACGCGGAAGCCACAGGATCTAATGAAGCTGAAAAATAAAGCAACTGGTCTACGGGCACCTCTGTGTGTCTGTATGAGAACAGCCAATGCACAACCTTCTTTTTCTCAGCAAAAGAGCGAAAACGCTTTATTATAATCTGGCATTCCAAGTGCCAGATCGCAACATAGACTCTCTCTTAGCTCATGGAAGGCACTCAAGCTGTCGTCAACCCATGGTACCGGATCACTAATATCTTTTTGAGTCAACCTCAAAAGTGGCTTTGCCTGTAAAGAAATGTTTGGGATCCATTGTCGACCATAGCCAACCATTCCCAGAAACATGCAGACTTCTTTCTGTGTTTTTGGCGTTCCCATTTGCTGTATCGTCTTTATGCGATCTGGTGACACCCTTTGTTTTCCCTTCTCAATCCGATGTCCTAAATACTGCACTTCTGTTTGACGATATTGGAGTTCATGTGGGGACACCTTTTGTCCATTTTCTGCCAAATGATTGAGCAAAGCCCCTGTATCGATCTTACAATTATCTTCAGTTTCTGATGCGACCAACAGGTCATCAATATACTGAACCAGAACTGAGTTTTGGGGCATTATCAATCCTTTAAGATTCTTCTTCAGACATTGGCGAAAGATAGAGGGGCTTTCTGTATACCCTTGAGGGATACAACACCATGTTAATACACGATCATCTATCCTAAATGCAAAAATATATTGGCTATCTTCATGCAATGGTACAGATGAGAAAGCTTGACACAAGTCAATGACGGTGAACCACTCAGCTTCACACAGTATTTGAAACAGGATGACAGCTGGATTCGGTACCACAGGACAACATGGAATTATTATTTCATTAACCCGGCGCAGATCCTGCACTATTCTGTATTTGCCGCTAGGCTTTTGTAGTCCCATTATAGGTGAATTACAGGGACTCCCTCTTATTTCTTTTAAAATACCCTGTGTGAGCATGGACTGAATCACAGGTCGTATTCAAGCCATAGTTTCTGGAGTCAATTTATACTGTGGAATTCAGGGAAATTCAATGTTGGGTTTGATCTGTATCTTCACAGGTTCAACGCCTATGGTCAATCCAATGTCTTCACCAGTAAAATCCCATACCTTTAGTGATACAGAATCCCTTAAGTCATGGGGCAACTCTTCTATTGTTAGAATTACGAAAAGTTCTGCACACAGATATTACAATTTAGTTTACATAAGAGATCACGTCCTAATAGGCAAACTGGGCTGGAATCACACACTACAAATTGATGTTGATCTTGAAAGGGTCCTGTAGTCGCAGGCAATTCAGTTGTTAAAGGGTTGGTTATTTTCAGATTGGTTACTCCTACCACTTGGATTAATTTTCCTGACAGAGTTAAGTCTAGGACCAGCTCTGCCCAAACCGTGGAACGTGCAGGTCCAGTATCTAACAAGAAAGTAACATGATGCCCGTTCACCCTTTGCGTCTATGAAGGGTCCACTTTGATCTACTTCCAGGGCAGCACTCAAAGTGCATTCTCCTTGCTTCCCCCTCTGATACTCATGGGGATCTTGTTTCTGCTTCAGTCTGTCCTTAATCTCAAAATAAGGCATCTGTCTATATGTCTGATCGTTCATAGGTATTCTGGGTGGTTGGAGTATTTGAAGTTGGGACTCACAACTACCTCCAAACATAGATCTGGGTCTTGTCACAGTATTCATGCTCTCTGTCATCTGTCCCTCTCCTTCGTTTTGCATCTGGTTTGCTGGATTCGATCTACACTTGCTCTTCCAATGCCCGATTTTGTGACAATAATGACATGCCGTCACAGGCTTTTGATTGACCACCCATTCAGCTCCCATACCAACCTCCGCACCTCTTCTCCTACCCTGTCCGGGTTGTGTCACAATTTGTTGTTGGTTCATTCCTTTACCACTTCCTCTTCCTCGACCTCATTGCCCCCAATCTGGCCGTTCAGCATTTCTCAACTGTACTAACATCAACTTTTCCTTTGTTTTCTTCTGTGCTGCCTCCACTTGTTCACGGCAATATTTTGCATATCTCAAAATTTCATCAACAGATTTGTTCTGCCAACATATCAAGTGGTGCTGAATCATCAAACTAATTTATACACAAACTGTCCCATGTCTTTTAGCTCGTGATATCCAATCCACTATGTTGTTAAATGCTACTAATAGTCTTTCATAATATTCATGCACAGACTCCTTAGGGTCTTGAGTGGTACGATCGATTTTAAGCCAATCAACAGTTTGCGGCGCAACTTTAGACTGTAACCAAGTTATTACTTGTTCATATTTCTTCATTACCTCTGACGAAGGGCCATTTGTCAATGCATCTCTAGCTAGTTCTGCAGTAGGTCAATCAACAGCAACCTTACATGCAGTCCACAAATCACTCGGAACCACCATATCAAACAATGTGTTCAAATCTATCCACAATACTCTCGAAATCTTGACAAACCGATCAATTTGTTTATACCAGTCGACATGCTTTTCCCTCAGCCGAGGAAAGTCATTAGTAAAAGCTGCCAACTCCCCCCTGCTACATGGCACATGTACATATCCTCCATTCTGCATTTCTCTTAGAGGGCAATGGCCTGTTGCTCCTGCTCCTCCACCTGGAGGCGGAGTATCCGCTATCACTTTCTTAGTACTTTTCTTTTTGGCCCAACTTCCTGCCCAATTATCCAAAGCTCTCCATGGTCTCATTGCTATTATCAGATCTCTAATTTGCGCTTTTAGTCCTGTAGTTCGCTTTTCCTCCAAATCTTGATCAGTGTAATTTAATCTGCAACTTCCCTGCATCAATTTTGTCTTTGACAAATCCACCTCGTATCATCTTGCTAATTGCACCAATGTCTCATGAGCGCGCTCTGCTTTCTTCATAACATCCTTAGCAAAAGTAGCAACTGACTAGGATCATATGTTTCAAACCTTTCTATTGGAAGATTCCCTTCTATCACCTCATCTATTTCAATTTTCAGTGTTAGCACATCTAACAGTGGTGCCCCTATTGCCAATTGTATCCTTTCTGACTTTGTTCACTCACAGCCTCTTCCCTGCTCCAACTCTGTGTGCTTCGTGGCATGGCACCTTCCTCTTCTCTCACTATTGGACGACTTTCTCTTTCACAACTCCGACTTCTCCAATGATTTCCCTCACACCTCGATATGGGAGGAAACTTAACTCTAGGGGTTTCATGTCTCATCTCCCGGTCTTCTCTTAGTAGTATTGCCTCTCTTACTGGTTAAACCCACATTATAAGATCTGATTTGGAATTTGCCAATGCTCCGGTACATCTTCATGCTCCGGTACATCTTCGTTCTGACCCACTATCCATTCTTGACGGATCAGCAGTAACTGGTAATGGAGTTTTAGATTCTACTGGCCCTTGAACCATGCATGTCCCACTCATTGTAAGGCTTCACCCTGGTATCGTCTTCTCCCTTTACCTGTATTGTTTGTCTTTCCTTTATTCATTCAATTGGATTATAATTTGAAACTACAGGTTCTCCTGTAATTTGTACTGTTAATGAATCTGGTAACTGTCTAGCACTGACAGTTCCACTGTGCTCGGTACCTTCGAATCCAGGCCCTCCAGAGCCTTCTGGGATTCTGATTCCCACTGCCACTCTTCCCCGCACTCTAGCTATCTGGTCTCCCGGACCCGTCTGATCTATTCTTACTGTTTCCCCTGGTTGCTGCATTCTGTCTTGCTCGAACCTAGACTCAACAGGGGGAGGGCGATCTACCAATTGTCTCTCCAGAAAACTATCATCTATATCGCTATCTTCTTCTGTTTTGCTCTGACCTTCAGATCCTCTTTTTAACAATCTAAATGGATATAAGCATTTTCCCTCTATTGTGTCTACTCTCCAACTTTTCAATTGCGCGTCCCACCTAGCATCTTGATATGCTTTCGATGCTCTTTTTATCCTTCCTTGCGTAGCTTCCCTTCTTTTTGCCATTGCTGCCCTCATCCATGCATCTAAAGCTTCAAATTGTGTTGGTCTGTGTGGAGGCTTCAGAGCATTTATTACTCCTGTGAGCTGATATAACACCTCCATGTTAAATGACCCATAACAAGGAAAAGCCAAGACACCCTCTTTCTCTGTAAGCTTGTGCCAATTTTGTAGCCACACAATCGTATGAAGTCCTACATTGGTGGCCATATCATGAGCTGGGGTATCCTCCGGTGGAGCTTCTTCTCCCACTCGAGTTACTACTCCTGTATCAACTCTGCACATATCGCTTAAAACATCTCATTGCAAATGTAGTCAATTCCATATACAGTAGTAAAACTGGGAACAAACTTCAACCAATCCCAGTGCGGCACTGCACCAACCGACCAATCCCAGCACGTCTCTTCTCTGGCATCACAACTCCGTCCTTGCAGTGGCTTACCCTCCTTTACAATTTCTCTTCGCACTCTGTCACTCACACATTCATACACGAGTAACTGTATAACCAAAGTTATTAACCAAGTAGCTGCTTTCTACTACAGCCACAATAACGAACAGTCACATAAACAAGTAATTGTCCGTTTTCTACCAGATCAATAGGACACTCACACAAGAACATCCGCTGTGACCCCCGACCCGCGTTGATCACCCAATCGCTGTGATTCACCCCCGGAACCTGAGGCTTACCACTGCGACTTCGCTCACACATACACACAAAATTCCCTACTACAAGTGGACCATCAATAGTTGTTGTTGTTGTAATACTTTATTCGATAAAATATATCATAAAAGTACAGACGTAAAATCACATTAAACAATTACCAAGTATTACTACAAATCCATTAAATCATCAATAGCGCTTCATGACGCCCACATTTTAACCGGACAATTACAGAGGCAACTATCCCGGGATCTTGGACATCACTTCAGTCCGTTCACCAAAACTTCCTTATCTACACGTGTCCAGACCAGAAAACCGAGTAACCCACAATCACACAACACACATTCTCACTTCGCAAGACATCATACCCATGAAACACACCGCAATCTAATATTCTTTACACACTTGTTCATACTCACACCGATTCTCCTTCGTTCCGCCGCACCGTCAACGTCTGCCAAACTCCATCGGTCGCCGCTCCTCCACAGTTTTCCACGCCGCAGAGTCCAATGCTAGAATTTTCCCTATTTCTACTTTAAATCCCTCAATTTCCCCTCCAATTAGAGACAAGCCATCCTCTGCTACCATTTGACAGAGCCAACCTTAGGCCTCGTCTTATTATTCAAGTTCGGCTCGGACAGTCTTTTATTTGCCTACTAAAGTTGTCGAGGGGAAACACAACATGTCAAATTATATTTACAAATTCATTATGCTGTAAGGACCACAAACTCCGAATTCCAATTATGGATTTTATTATAAGGCCAAAAATAATTGTATATAAACACACCGTAATATCAATAAATATAGATACAGGAAAATCAATATAGAGCCAAACCTGCGCATATATTTAATTCGGCAAAAGAGGCACAACATTATGAACTCCAAAATCAGCACACAACCCAAGACGGAGGCAGAGTCCAAGTCCCTTTTCATCAGGAAAGAAAGCATGAAATATCTCTCCCTACACTACTCTCATGAATGATGATTCTAGGTGGCTCCCCTGTCTCAGCTTTCGAAGGTGTCAGTACATGTAGACTTCCTAAGAAGTACTCACGTTAAAATGGGTCAAATGGCTTAAAGCTATAGAGCTCTTTTTTAAGATGGTCTCTCTTCCCCAAAATCTGGAAGTCTGCAGTTTCTCTCCCTGCGCATAATACAAAAGAGGATAATTTAGCCCCCTCCTGTGAATTTTCTTTCATTTCTCCAAAAGTTCCAAAGGTTCAGTGTTTTTCCTGACTTCTTTAATTAAATCGTCTTGCTTAGTATGACCTTGGAGTGTAGATAGGCCAGGCACAGAAGATATACTCCCCATCGCTTGCCAGGCTAGTTCAAAGACATTCCAAATATCTACCTAGTTGAAAATTATGATGTTATTCTTTATACCTGCAATGGGAGGGAAGCACACTGTCTCTACACATGCAAAAAATACTTTTAATTATTTCTTCAATAGCTGAGAGTAAAACTAACTCATAAACAACTTGCGGTTTCGGGCCTTGACTACAGACAACTTAAAACTCACGATTACATTAATATGAATATAGTGTCTTCATACTCAGGTGTATATAAAATAATGACATGCTATTACATGTGAATTACATATATATATGTGCACATTGCACTTCTTTGACAACGTGGGGAATACATCCAATTTAACATAATACATAAGGTTACTAAAATATATGCGGGTGCGTTAAACTATGAGTATGATGCACCAATACAAGTAGGTTGTTATGGAATGGAATAGGTTTTTATATAGAGCGATAGCTACCCGCAGGCGTCCTAGCGCTCTAGCCGAATACAGGTGGGTGAAGCGGATCGAGGTTATCTGCTGAAAAAAAAGGTTTTTAATTTTTTTCCGGAAGAGCAGGATGTTAGGTTCTGAGCGGATGGAGAGTGGAAGGGAGTTCTATCACAAAGCACAAGCTCAGATACACCAATAGGTGACGAAGTCTTTGATACATATCTTTCCTGTTCCCACTACCGTCCAGTTTGACCATGGTGAATATCAATTATATTAATTATAGGCCACAATATGCACTATAATACACAAAAAGTCCAGCCGGACTTAAGGATTTATTCAATACTTAATTAAATTGATTCTGAAAAAAAACAATGGAACAGTGGGACACAGTCCTGCATCCACAGTGCTACACGTACATTTAGACAATACATACATATAAGGTATTTCAGGCATGTGAGGAAAAGGGAGCAAAAAAGCAGTATTTACAGTGTGTTTGCTTCACATATGTGGGAAACACATCATTTTAGGCACATAATAGTGAACTAGTGTTAGACCCACATATCATGTCGACGGCGTTTCGATCCAGTTAAAAATAGTGGATCATCATCAGGACAACCATTGCCTGCTTGAATTTAAAGCCTGTATGGACAGGGAGGAAAGGGACATATGACAGTACATTAATCATCTGTGTAACTCTTAGAATACTTCTAGAAATGAACTCATACCATGCTTTAAGGTGCTACTTGGTCATTCTTGTGAGAGAAGTGTCAGGCAGCATGTGCTAGATCATCCACGGCGCATTGTGATTAATTCATGCCACGAAGGGTATTGGTGTCAAGTCGTGACTATCATGTATCAATTTCAAGTGCCTAAGGCATGCCGGAGTGATATATTGCACATTATTTTACAGAGAGTGGTGAGTCATCAAGGGGCCGGAAGGTGCTTGGGATAATTACATGAGCACGAGGAGCGGGATGTCTGACGCGCTGTCCAGCTGTCGCCTGTGGAGGAGCTGGAGCTAGCGTGAATGCTACAATGTGGAGCGTTGGGAAGGCACCTATGGAGGGAGCAACAATTAAGGTGGGATCGAGATGTCTCGAGGGCAGCTGGAGTACATTTGCCAAGGTTGTCTGGCTTACCTTTCAACGTGGTGTTAAGGTATCCAGTGAGAAGCCTGTTCAGATTAGGAGGCTAGGGTTGATTGGGCGCAGAGGCATTCAGGGGACATGTAATCTGAAAGTATAAGTTAAATATTGGTCCTGTAAATCTGGATTCCCACCCATCGAAATAAGAGACCTTGAAGAGGTAGTGCATTCCGGGACAACATACTAAAGGAACCCGTTAATCGGTATCCCAAGGGTGGTAGCAGCTACTAATGCGTTATGCCCGAGTTGATGCAATAAGTTTAAGTTTCTGAGCCGATCCCGTCAAGGCTTACCTAAGGTATCGGTAATCGGGTATCGGATGCTGAAATTGAAACCGGCTCAATGGCGGGACCGGAAGCCTACGATGGGGCTCCTGGAAGTGGTCTTGTCGCAGTAAACAACGGTGGACCTATGGCCGGGTTAAAGAGTTAAGGTTTGTTAATGGCCGGTAGGTTAGATTCCTAGCGGTGGGATAAGGCTGAGGTAGGGGCATCTTACCTTGATAGAAGTGCAGCGGCTTCCAAATGCAGAGCGCTGTCACCTTTGAACGGGGCTCCTGCGAGGGAAAGGGGAACCTGTAATTACCGGAGCCCGACAGAGAGGAATTACAATCACTGGAACTGGGTGCCCTGCTTACCTTGGTTCATGATGGAACTGAGGAGTACGTCCCGGTGCTCGATCGCGCCGTGGAACGTCTGGTTGTGGGCGTGTTGGTTAAAATAAACGCGTTGGTCATGTTACTCGAGGAGTTGGCATGACGTGGCGGCCATATTGGAAGTGGCAGGGACCTATTCGGGAAGTTGACATATTGAATGGGTCATTGAAGGTTGATAGCATGGAGGTGAAGGGAAAGCGAACAGATTAGAATGACGATATGATCGCGCAAGGCATGCAAGTGACTAAGGTGACTTCCTCACGTTCCCTTATTTACAAGCATGGTTACATTTTCAATTATGGCAATGAAGAAGGAAGGAACCCAACATTATGATCTGCAGGTTGCTAATAACTGAGAGATAAGATAGCTAGTTATCATAAAAGTGGGTCAAGGTGCCATTAGATTCTGCGGTATACTCAATGTCTTGGAATCAAGGCGGCTGAATTTCATAGAAGTGAGGTCCAATCCTCATTTCGGTTCAAACCATTATGAATACTGTAAAAAAGTAAAATCATTTTAAGTTCTTCTCTGTTGAGTAATAGTCCGATGTCACCTCCACGCGGTGGTAGCTTCACACTTTTCAGGACAGTCCATTTGAGATCATTGTCTGTATGTCCTTTGGCGCTGAAGTGATCCACCAATGGGGCGTTGGGAGTTTTACAACGGATTCTACTCCGATGTTGACAAATCCTTGTCTTGACTTTTTGCCTTGTTTGACCCACATATACAAGTTTACAGGGGCAGTGGATCAGGTAAATTACATCACTACTGTTGCAATTGGTGACATTTTTACATTCAATGGTGACTTTATCAAACACAAAAGATTTACCTTCAATGGTAAACTCACAGACATTACATGAACCACATTTAACATGTCCTACTAGTGGTATTTGGGTCCATAGGGAGTCTATTGTGCTTAAATTTGGTGGGTTAGGAAGAGCAGCACGAACCAAATGATCTTTCAAATTAGAACTTTTTTTGTAGGCAAACAGAGGGCGGTCATAATGCAGAGTACCCGCATTGAGAGTGGGCCAGTGTCGCAGTATACTTTTTTTCAGTTGATTGGATACAGGAGAGAAAGTGGTTACACACGCCAATCTTGTGGTGGACTCTTTGTCTTTGGGACAGAGGAGCGCTTCCCTAGGGCAATACCAGGCACGTTTGACTGCTGTTCTTACCAGTCTATTTGGGTAGCCCCTGTGTTTAAGTTTGCCTGATAGGACAGTGGCCTCTTTAAAATAGTCTTCCTTGGCATAACAATTCCTTCTTATGCGGAGGAACTGTGAGTAGGGTAGCGAGTCTCTAAGGGCTCTGGGGTGATTACTGTTATAAGATAAAAGTGTGTTCCTCTCAGTAGGTTTGCGGTGCAGTCTAGTGTGTAAATGGCCATCAAGATGATATATATTGAGGTCCAGAAAAGGGATGGATTCAGTATCAATTGCACTAGTAAATGTGAGCCCACAACAGTTGTTGTTTAACCAGTGAATTAATTGATTCAAGTTGCCTACATCACTGTTCCAGATTAAAAAAATATCATCGATATAACGCTTCCAAATCACGATATTTGATGAAAATGGATAAGAAGCTGTTAGGATGGAGTTGGTCTCTATTTGGTCCATGAACAATATTGCCAGATTGGGGGCAAAAACAGCCCCCATGGAAGTTCCCTTAATCTGTTGGTAGTATTGCTGGTCAAAGGTGAGGAAATTTCTGGTTAGACAGATTTCCAACAGTTGCAGTATAAAGACAGTAGGAACACGGTGTGGTCTGGGCCTGGTGTCAAGGATATCACGTATGACCAACAGGGCAGCAGTCTGGGGAATATTTGTGTACAAGGACTCTACGTCCATTGTACACAGCAGCTGGTTGCCTACACTGAAGGGTAAATCCTCAATGAAATTGACCATGGCCATGCTATCCTTAACATAACATTGGGTGTCTAGTACGAAGTCTTTGATAAAATAGTTTACAAATTTGCCCAGAGGCTCAAGGATCGAGCCACAACCGGATACGATTGGGCGTCCTGGCGGTGCAGTGATGTTCTTATGTATTTTAGGCAAAGTGTAAATTACAGGCATTCGAGGTGATTTAATGTTAAGGAATTGGTGTTCTTTTTGGTTAATGATCCCTAAATCAAGAGCCTCTGTGGTCACTTTCAGAAGGTTTGTCTGTAATTCCTTTGTAGGATTGGTGGGGAGTCTCATATAATGGTCAGTATTGGCTAGCTGTCTCAAAATTTCAGCAGTGTATTCATTTCTGTTCTGTAAAACAATACCTCCGCCCTTATCTGCACTTTTAATGACAAGGCTTCCTAGGTTTTTAAGCGAGTTAATAGCTTTCTTCTCTGCCAGTGGTAGATTGTAGGGAATACATTTTTTCTTATCCTTCAGATTGTTAATGTCATTAGTAACTAATTTTTCAAAAGTAATCACCTCTGGGGGCACCATGGATGCTGTAGGAAGAAAGGTAGAGGGTGGTCTAAATGGAGTGTTAGACACAGCCATTGGTGTGGGATTCAATTGAAAAAAAGCATCCAACCGCACCTTTCTATAAAATCTGAGAAGTTCGGTTTGGAGCTCTAAAAAATCAGTGCAGATAGTAGGTACGAATGAGAGGCCTTTGCTGAGCAGTGAAGATTCAACAATAGAGAGATTGTGTGCAGACAGATTAAATATGGGGATAGATTGGGAATCATTCATTGTGGAATCTACCATTTGTAGAATTTCTGTCTTGTCTGTCGTTCGCCCGGGGGGTTGTGCCAACGAGGAACCCTTTTCCCTCTCCCCCTGGCTGGAGTATTGGATTGTCCTCTGTCTAAAAAATTATTCCTGTTTTGGGCAGGGTTTCTATTTGAGGGGCCAGAGTTGTCACTAGAGTCTGAATTCTCAGATAGGTCAGCCGAGGATTCAGTGAAACCAACCAATGTTTGGCGTTGATTGAACCTACCCCAAGGTCTTGAGTTGCGGGGGTTGGAGTAAGAACGGTCCAAGTAAAAATCTTTCTGAAGATATGGGTACGCTGACTCAATGTGAAAGGACTTGAAGTCTTTTTTGACTTTGTTAGTCTTTTTATTCTGCTCGATTCTTTGAAACTCATCAACAGTTTTTTGGACCTGATCCAGAAGTTTCTTAGAATCAGGGACTAGACTATCGTCTTTGATCTTTTTCTCAATTTCTTCGATCTCGACTAATAAGGTGCTCAGTGTCTCAGTAGCTATCTCTATACCCAAAACGAGCCAGTGTCTTGAGCAAGTTGTGCCAATGTGGCTGAAGCCCTTAATGTATTTCGGGTTATCAGTAAATATACCAGGGATGTTTCTTACTATTAGTCCTATTGAAATAATTTCTGCTTTTAAATATTGTCTAAGCATCAGAGTCATTAGTTCCAAGCGTACATATTTTTTCCTTAATTTCTCCAATTCCTCAGGAAGGGCAGATGGCGTGATAGAAGAGCTATTGTTAGTGGCGTCAGAAAATAAAGAGGGACCTTCACAAATCTTCTGAATATATTCCAATGAGTACACAGGAGGGGAAGCAGACATGTTACGGACAAGGATGACGTAGGGAATAACAAAAACGAGCAACGGGGTACAGTAAGGGCCCACTTCAGAAGGAAGTAGATAGGATTTGATCCCTTGCAATCCAGTGATTGCGCAACATACTATTTTTAAAGACAAGGGAACCCTCTAGGTAAGCAAGGAACTGGGGTATCAATTACTAAAGAAACAAAGGTCCTTGACAAGGAGAATATCAATTATAATAATTATAGGGCACAATATGCACTATAATACACAAAAAGTCCAGCCGGACTTAAGGATTTATTCAACACTTAATTAAATTGATTCTGAAAAAAACACTGGAACAGTGGGACACAGTCCTGCATCCACAGTGCTACACGTACATTTAGACAATACATACATATAAGGTATTTCAGGCATGTGAGGAAAAGGGAGCAAAAAAGCAGTATTTACAGTGTGCTTGCTTCACATATGTGGGAAACACATAATTTTAGGCACATAATAGTGAACTAGTGTTAGACCCACATATCATGTTGACGGCGTTTCGATCTAGTTAAAAATAGTGGATTCCAGTTTGACCATGGCATTATCTTGCAAAGCGTCAGAGCACATAGCGGTTGCTGTAAGTGATACTCTTTTATAGATGCCCGGAGCAAATAGGAGAGACTGCTATGAGCAGGACCAAAAACTCTACCCTCAGCAGAATGGTGGTCTTTTGCCATGGTCATCGGAGGTGGCCTTTGCCCAAACCCTGTGCCCCAACAACCCCACACCAAACTTCTTCTGCACATGCACATTGCCTTCAACTGTACACAATAAAGATTGGCTGTAGAACCTTGGCCATGCTAAGTAAGGGATGAATTCATGGCCTAGACATTGGCCAAGCCCTGAGCCCTACGTCTTGCACTTCCATATCCCACAACACAAGCTTTCAGTTGTGTGCATTGGGAGTGGCTGCAAGTCCTTTCCATTGACCGGGCCATGTGCTCAATAAATGCATGCCCAACCCCCAGTGCACTTGGCCTTTGGTCATGTGCATTGGGGGATGGCAGCATTTTGCTGTAAGTCCCTGTACCCACCCTCATGCATGTCCAAACTCTGGTGCACACAGGCAAGGGCCATGTACAGACCCAGTGACTGTAGGGCTTGGCCTAAACCCTTGTGAATCCAATCGTTGCTGGGCAAGGCCTTATGCTGTACACATCAAGGGCAGGCCACAGGCCCTGTTCCTAACCTTCATGTGTTAAACCTCCAATGCGCACAGTATTTATCTATGCACAGTGCATGTTTGACACAGGTCCTGGCAAATATTTGCTGCTTCTACTCCCTTCTGTAGGTGTCCTTTGGCTGTTCACACTGCAGTTTGGCCGCAGGTCCCTCCTAAGCAAAAACGAAAAAAACAATAATTATTGAGTTGACGGAAAGTTTGGATGCAAGGTTAGATCTATAACAAAGTTAGCAACATCTGGCAAGCTGTCTTGACATGAGAGATGAGCACTACAAGAAATTGGTTTGTTGATTGCCTGGGGTGTGAGCCCTCGTCAAGCAGCAACCACAGTCCTTGTCAGGGTGGGGCACAAGGCAATGCTAAATTAACCTGTGCTCAACCCTCTGATAGCATGGCACAGAGCAGAAGACTTAACTTAGAGGAAAGGTGTAACGTATTTGTGCAACACTTAATAAAGTGGAAAACACCACGCAAAAAGGGTCCCATGCCAAGTTAGGAAAATAGAATACGTTGGACTAATTAAACAAGACCACAATTACAAAAATACAATCAGTAAAACCGGAGATATGCAAATTAAAGATTTCAGTGAAAATAGCACCAAAAAGCTCAGCGTCAACTGTGGTTATTTGGTCACGCTGGACCAGGACAATCTCACAATTTCAAGAAAATTGCAATGGAGTGTGCGCCAGTTATAGAGACACAATAGGGCTTGCTGAACACAATACCTTAAAGGCTGATTTGCGTAGTGTTGTGAGGATCTGCGTCGAAGATGCATCACGCACCCGGAGAGATGAGTCGGTTCTGAGATGGTGTGAGGCTGCAGTGCAAGGTCCTGTGTTGTTATTAGGAAAGCCATTGATGAGGGATGCAAGAGCCTGTGTCAAGGATGTGCCATGCAGCAGGTGGTCCGATGTGGTTGCGGGCTGTGGTTGCGACTGGTCCAATCCATGCAGCAATGGCGATGCACGAGATCTGCTTGGGGTTCTTCAGCGCAGCGTAGGAAATGTGTTGGTTTCACTGGATTCGCACAGATTCACAATGCAACTTAAGACAACTCCCAAGCATCCAGAACTGGGATGGCACTACTTGGCAGGGTAAACCCACATATGGCTGAGTCCAGGTGCAGGTGCAAGGTTGTTGGAAGCCTGTTGTGTCCCTGAGTTTTCGGATCAGTAAACCAGCTTACTAGCCCTAGGAGTAACTCGAGGGTTCTGGGTTCTAGAGATACAGGTCCAGTCCTTCTCACCCAGGCAAAAGGGCAGCAGGTCAGCACAGACGGGCAGCAGTCCTTCAGAGCAGCAGTCCATCCGAGTGGCAGTCCTTTCAGCAGCACAACAGTCCTTCTTCCTGGCACAATATATCCACAGGGCCAAAAGTGTACTGAAGAGTTGGTGTCTAGGGTCCAGTTTACATTTGTGTCTTTGAAGTGGGGAGAAGCTTCTAGAGGCATGTCTTTGAAGTGCACAGGTGCTGTGCCTTAATGGCCTTGGAACTGGCTCCAGAAGAACTACAGGGGTTATGCAGCCATTTGTGTGGAGGCAGGACACAGCCTATTCAAGTGCAATTAGGGTTGTGCCCAACTCTTCCCTCTCATCCTGCCAGTGATAGCCCATTCAGGTACACCTAAGCTCCCTATTGTGTGCGACTGTCTGAGAGGAATACATAAAACCCCCCTGCCAGCAACACCTAGTCATGTGACTGAAGATCAAGCTGCAGGCACCATATGTTTAGGACAAGAAACTGTCAACTTACTAAAAGTGTCATTATCAGAATTGAACTTTACCATTAAAAAGGGTTTTTAATAACAATTCTTTAGACACCAAACTCGAACCGTCTACCTGGTGCCAATTGGAAGTTACAGATTATTAAATGTAATTAGGTAAATCCAATGTTATGCTATGGGAGAGGTAGGCCTTGCAGTAGTGAAAAAAAATGAAAGAGATTTTCACTACCAATACATGTAAAACTTAAAAGTACATGTCCAACTTTTTTTACACACTGCACCTTGCCCTCTGGGCTGTCCAGGGCCTACCCTAGGGGGTGACATATATTTATTCTAAGGGAATGTTTGTGTCTGGCAATAGGTTTAGTTTGCCAGGTCAAAATGGCAGTTTAAAACTGCATGCACAGTGTGTAATGGCAGGCCTGAGATATGTTTAAAGGGCTATAGAAGTGGGTGGCACAACTAGTGCCACAGGTCCACTAGCCACATTTAATTTGTAAGGCCTGGTTACATGTATTGCCATTTTCGTAGGGACTTATAAGTAAATTAAATTTGCCAATTGGTTATAACTCAATATTACTGTTAGAAATGGGGTCTCTAGTTGGCATAATGTTGCACCATGTCCAAGATGGTACCATAATCCTTGTCAGGATAAGCTAGATTCACACTTTAAATTAACCTGTGCTCATCCTCTGGTAACTTGGCACAGGGCAGGCAAGCTTAACTTAAGAGGCAATACATGAAGTATTTGTGCATCACACCCACACAGTAACACAATGAAAACACCACAAAAAGACTCCACACAGGTTTAGAACAACAGAAAATATTTAGCTGAGTAAAACAAGACCAAAATGACAAAAATCTAACAAGCAGAAGTCGAGTTAGGAATTTTTAACAAATAAATAAAAAATACTACTTAGAAGTCACTAGAGGTCAAATGGTTACTTGAGGTCACGCGGCACTGTACAAATCCAAAGATCAGAGCTTTGGGGACAAACATACTGACCAACAGAAATGGGTACCCCACCAATAGCAGTTCCCTCAGCCAAAAAATTAGGAATACTGATTGACAATAAATTGACTAAGCGTGACCACGTAGCCAAAACAGCGTCAGTCTGCTTCGCCATTTTAAAATGGCTAAGAAAAATCCTATGGCAACTTCCTGTAGGCGCACAAAGAACTTTAGTGCAGGCCCTGAATGGGTCAAGGATGGATTATGGGAACATTCTTCTCCTTGGTTCCAATAAAGAGAGCATACGGGGACTACAGGTCGTCCAAAATGAAACAACAAGGATACTACTGAATCTACCAAGGAGGGCGCATGTCTCTGAACATCTACACAATCTCCATTGGCTCCAAATAGCCAACAGAACCAAGTTCAAAGCACTATGTTATATGTTTAAGATAAACTCTGGAGAAGCACCAGCGTATCTATGCAAGTTGGTCCTAAAATACATCCCTACCCGTAATCTCAGATCAACCCATCTAGCGAAATTTGTGGTTCCGAGATTTAAACGAGCACGAATGGGTGGACGCTCGTTCGGATATCTGGCACCAACTCTATAGAACTCTATTCCACTACAATTACGACTGGAACCAAACTTCAGAACATTTCGAAAAAATATCAAGGCATGGCTATTCGACCAAGACTAAGACTTAGTTTTACTCCCCACGTTATTGATTGACTTCCAAGGTGCTGGAAAACCCTCTGGGTAGCTGTTGCGCCATATAAATGGATTAAATAAATAAATACATAAATAAATCAGGCAGAACATGATGGAGGGCAGGCCGGCTACAGAACCTAGACAGGTTCAGCTTGAGAAATACCTTGGGTGGAGCAAGTGTCAATATCGAGAGCCTTCTGCATCATCATCCCGGCATGCAAAGGGGGTCCCGCATCGTTGTCGAGCTCCATTGAAGGGATAGTCAAGCCAAACAGAGCATCATCGGAGAGCAGTGCATGCTGTGAATCTGTTGTTGTCGAGCAGTCTTTGCGTCAGCGTCGAAGAGTGATGTGGTGGAATTTCTAACATATGGAGGGAACATACTTAAAACTCTTGCCAAACAGGAGGAAACACATAGTCTGCTCCCGGCGGGCAGAAGGTTTAAAAATGCTTCCACCAGCTTGGAGAAGACTTGCATTCTGTTTCCCTGCCTGCACTTGAGGTTCCGTGACAATTGTAAGTGGCGTTTTCGACTCGCACGAATATGGTCGAGTCTGGTATCTATGAACCGCAAATGACGAGTTTAGTAAGTGTGCGCAGTTTCGCTGTGCTAACTTAAACCGTTCGTTTGTTATGTGGGTTTTTCATCTGTACCCACGGGTTCCATCTTAGATACGGCATCCATTTTGTCTCTTGCCCTCAAGTAGCCAGCGAACGGACGCTGTCCGCTTCGCGACCCTGGGACTCCCAAGATATTTGCGGAAGACACATGTCCTTTGTAAGTGCCTTTATGACGAGGGGGATGATACTGTAAGGCAGATGGCCCCGCTCGAGGCTCATCTCGCCGTGCCGGTTTATTGTCTCAGCCGTGCATCTCATTAGGCATGTCCCTTTATTATGTTTCTTATATAGCGCCTGAATCAACCCCCCGAAGGGGTATCT
The DNA here is from genome assembly GCF_964263255.1 of Lissotriton vulgaris. Classification (NCBI taxonomy): domain Eukaryota; kingdom Metazoa; phylum Chordata; class Amphibia; order Caudata; family Salamandridae; genus Lissotriton; species Lissotriton vulgaris. The sequence continues at coordinate 121,896 of NW_028253658.1, forward strand.
CCGCGCTTGCCTTGGGAACCCGTCCTGGCTTTTCCCTGTGAGATAGCCCCTACAGGGCATCCCCAAGGTGAAAGCCAGGCATCCCGCCGCGGAGGGCCGTTGTGGAGATTAAGCAAGCTTAATGCCCAGAGTTGCAGAGTGTGAACCCATGATTAGGTCAGGCACCGAAGCGAGAATTATCGAGTCCATGGACATTTGAGCTCAAGACCCTGCCGCGTCGGGAATTGAACCCTGGTCCCGGGTCTGACCTCTGCTTCAGGGTCTGCCTGCTCTAACCAGTGAGCCACACTTCTCTTTGATGCCTGTATCATGTGTTTCCCGATACCTCCCCTTTTACACCCTTTCCGATCTCCCCACTGTCTCCGTCTTCCTCTGCACCTGTCCCTGTTCCTATTTCGATCTGTTTTACTGCCGATTGGAATGCACTAATGTTGGGAAGATGGGTTTTTACAGTTGGGAACCGCCAAATGTTTCCGCACTTATGTTCCGGACCTTATGTGTATCAAAGTGACCAAAGCGACCCCTCTGGGGGATAATGGTGGGAACCGGGTTGTAAACCTTTGTGTACCATGTTGTCCTATGGGTAAAAACTGTATAAAAGGAGCGATCCACAGAACCAATTTGAAGCAGTCTCCCCAAGTTGCACGAGTTGTACTTGTCGTGATATCTGTGTTCCCTGCAGCAAATAAACCTTGAATCTTTGACGCCGAAGGAAGTGTCCCGTGTCTCTGTCATTCGTACGCCGGAGCAGGTTACCCACGAAGGTTTCAGGTGTTGTGCCCTGGCACCGCTGGGTCTTAAAGAACCCAGTCCTTCAGTTGGCGCCCAACGTGGGACTGCATCAGTGGTACCGGTCCAAGCCCGACGATCGTGAGGAACTTCGTGTGAAATCTCCGAGGGAAGGTGCACTCCGCTTCATCGATCCTGTTGTCGAAATAAGTGGCCCGAAGACTTTTCCCGCGAAGATTCCCGCCTCCTGACGGCTGCGACGGACTGCTGCCCTGACTGTACACCTGTTTTGGCGCCTGGCGTAGACCTTGGTAGAGCGAGACGATTGACGGGCCTTCCTGGAGACGCCATCGATCTTTGAGTTAAGTATTTGTGGGTCGCTCCCAGAATTCTTGGTTGTGGTTACTTAGTGGTTGCATGGTTCCATTGCATTTGTAGTTCTTGGTACTTTGTTGTGTTGTTTGACGACTGCAGCCGCCAAAAACCGAGGGTTTTGTTCTTTGCTGGGACTTGGTAAATCCCGTAACCCTTGAAGTTTGTGAAACTCGGCTAGTGTGCAAGATGCCTGGTCGTAGTACTTTGTTTAGTTGTTTTAGACCTTGTGGTACGGATTCCCGACTGGTGGACTCGTGTCCGATACCTCCGGTTGGAACTCCCACTTATGAATTATACAGCAAACATGGGCTAGGCCCGATTACTTTTAATGATTACTGGATCAAATACACGAAGAAGGACGGTGACCTTCGCTGGCCACCACATGGTAGCTTTGAGGCCCCGATCTTAGATAATCTAGAGGTTAAATTGTTCGCGAAATCTCAGATCAACCCATCTAGTGAAATTTGTGGTTCCGAGATTTAAACGAGCACGAATGGGTGGACGCTCCTTCGGATATCTGGCACCAACTCTATAGAACTCTATTCCACTACAATTACGACTGGAACCAAACTTCAGAACATTTCGAAAAAATATCAAGGCATGGCTATTCGACCAAGACTAAGACTTAGTTTTACTCCCCACGTTATTGATTGACTTCCAAGGTGCTGGAAAACCCTCTGGGTAGCTGTTGCGCCATATAAATGGATTAAATAAATAAATACATAAATAATGTTTGATGCCTTTCGGTTGTGGCGCAAAGAAGCCCGACAGAAAGAAATCAGACAGACTAAGCGAAATCAGAGAGATAGTGCTGGTACCATTGTAAAGAAAGCAGAGCAGTTCCAGCATGATGAGGAGGTTAGGGAAAAGGAAGTGTTTGACAGATTACAGCGTATGACTATAGATAAATGCTATCCTGCTTTGCCTACGGAGCCGGAAAAGAAGGATGAGCCAGTTGAGGATCCTTTAATGTCCTATCTTATGAAATCGCCACCTCCGTACGTACAGGGTACCACAGTCCCTGTGATTCCCCCTGTACCTGTTCCTGCACCTATTCTTCCTTTGCCTGTTCCTCAACCTGTACCCGTTCTTCCGACTGTTCCTGCTCCTTCGTCTGTTGCTATTCCTACTGCTCCTCCGCTTCCACATACTCCTGTTTCCGCTACTGCTCCTGCTCTGTTAACCCCTGCTGTTGTTTCTGTTTCTACTCCTTCACTTGTTAGTCCTGTGTCCTATACTTCTCCCTCTACTCGTAGTCGTAATTCTCCTCTTGCGGCTAGCTTCTTTCATTCGCTCGGACCTGTTCTTGGGTCCGCCGGTTCAGATGGTCCTCAGAGACGTAGTCAGCTTCCAGGTAACAGAGAACGTGCTTCGCTATATAATATGGCGATGGGTTGGATGACGCACCCCCTTAGAAATCCACCCCGTATTGTACTCAACACGTTTTGTCAGTTCAATATACCAACCCAGAGATTTGTGTTCGAGGAAATGTGCAAGGTCCTTCGTGATCAGATATCGGCCGACGCACCTGACGAGGTGCTGACCGCGTTGTCTGATCTACAGCTTCAGTTTTCGGCTGGACTGATAGTGGATACCAACGTTCGACGAGCCGTTGAACGATTGTTATCTTTTCGTCCCACTCCTATACCTCAAGCCTTGTTTGTTGAGGATGTCGAAAGACAGCCAGACGAGTCTGGTCAGTTTCCTATGCGTGAAGTTCCACCCGTGTTGATGCCAGGTGATGCTGCTCACGTTCCACCTATCCTGCCGTATTTTCAGAGAGTATGGATACATCTCCCATGGAAAAGATCAGAAGTGTTGCAGGTGAAGCAATCTTTGCCTGACCCCCGCAAAAATCCTGCAGGGTATTACAAAGAGTTATCGCAGCTTGTAGATGCTACGATAATGAATCTTGCCGATATTGACATGCTGTTCGGCAATGTCGTACCGCAACCGGTATGGGCTAAGATTCGTCAGGAAAATCACGCAAACGAATTAGGTGGTGATTGGGCGGCCATTATAGCGGCGGATGGGTTGCAAGTTGGTGGTGCTAAGCCTGAACAGTTGATTGCTGCTCTCCCTCAAAGAATAATAACGTTAATGAAAACTCTTATGCCAGCTATGAGGGTAAATTGGGACAAATTGTCAGCTTGTAAGCAAAAGAAGGACGAGAGTGTTTCCGACTTCTTTACGAGGTTTGAGGAGGCATTCATCGATCATAGTGGTCAGGATATGAGCACTGAGGGTGGTCAAAGGTTGTTTGTGGATAAATTTGTTTCGAACTTATTGCCCGACTTGAGCAATAAATTAAAGAATTCAGAAAGTGCATGGGCCGTTTCCACTTCAGCTCAGATATTGGCTACGGCACAATATTATGAGAACAGAGAGAAAGAAGAGAACGACCGTGCCGATAAAAAGACGAAAGAGCTTAAAACTAAAGTGCTGCTTCAGCAAGCGTATCCTCCACGTTCGAATCAGAATAATTCGCAACAAAATAGATCGCAGCCGCAATCGAACCGATCCCAAACTCGTAATGACTCCTCTTCCCAAAGATCCACGTTAGGGTACAATCAATGTGCTTATTGTAGACAAGAGGGTCACATTAAATTCAATTGTCCTGTTCTAAACAAACGTAATAGTGGTAACTCATCTAGAGGAGGTCGTGGTGGTTCGCAGCAGGCATCACGTGGTAGAGGTCGCGGTGCTCAGAACGATCGCTCGGATAACTCATCGAATTCCGATAATTGTTTTGATCAACGTGGATCGTCGCAAGGACGATCTGCGCAGTACAATGTAGACGATTATTACGTCGATCAGGGAACTGACGACAGTAATTACTAGGACAGCCATAGACAAGGAGAGGGAGTGGTATCAGTTCCGGTTGATCAGAGAGGGCCTTACGTCGCAGTTGCTACATCGGGCGTCGTTGAGCCTTTTCTGTTGGACACTGGTGCAGCGAAAAGTTCCATTAAGCATTCGAAACTCCCTGGCGCACCTTTGTCTGGCTTAACCAATGTTTCCGTTGGATTCTCTGGCGCCCCTGTTAGCAATCCAGTTTCGTGCCCATTGCCCCTTAAAATTGGGCCTCGTGAGCTCGAAGCTCCGTTGATTTTAACCACGGGTTGTGGTGAAAATCTTTTGGGCCTGGATTTGCTTAAACGTTTGTATGCGACTTTGTATTGTTCTCCTGCGGGTGTAAAGCTTACGTTGGGAGAGAGGGTTGTCTCTCCCATGTACTTGTCTCTCGACAAGCTCCCACCGGAATTGAGTTCTCTTCCTGCGTCTTTGTGGGCGACAGGTCCCAACGATGTGGGCCTACTTGATATCTCCCCATATGTTGTTCAGTTGAAATCTAATGTGCGATTGCCACGTATTCCCCAATATCGTATCTCCCTTGATGGTGAACGAGCACTGTTAGCGATCATCTATGATTTGATCGAGAAAGATGTTATTGAAGAGACTCGGGGAAACGTGTGCAATAGTCCTGTACTGCCCATTCTAAAACGTACTGATCCTTTGAAACCACCTGTTTATCGCTTTGTTATCGATTTACGGGAGGTGAATAAAATTGTAGTTCCTCAATTCCCTGTTGTGCCTGACATCACGGCGCTACTGACTCTGATTCCAGCTTCTGCATCGTGGTTTTCGGTGATTGACTTGAAGAATGCGTTCTTCAGCATCCCGATTGCAGAAGAGAGCAGAGACCTTTTCGGTTTCTCTCTTGGTGGACGCAGCTTCCGGTTCAAACGCGCTCCTCAGGGCTACTGTGAAAGTCCATCGATTTACAGTCAAGCCTTGAAGGGTCAACTGGATGCGTTTAGGTTGCCGGCTGGTGCGGCCTTAATCCAATACGTCGACGACTTATTGGTAGCTGCCGATACTCAGGACATTTGCAAAATTGCTACGATGTCGTTGCTGCAACATCTCTGTGAGTTGAATCATAAGGTGTCCCCTTCTAAACTCCAATATTGTTGTCAAGAAGTAACCTATCTAGGTCACTTATTGTCAAAGGAGGGAAGGTGGTTGACCCCAGAGAGAATTGCAGCGATTGCGCGAATGGCTTTGCCAACAACCCAAAGAGATGTGCGTGCCTTTTTAGGTATCACGTCGTACTGCAGGCAATGGATACCAAATTTTTCATTGCTAGCGAAACCATTGGTGGCTCTTACGTGCAAGGATGTCTCGACTCCTTTACCATGGACGGAAGAATGTCAGAAAAGTTTTTCTGAATTACGTGATTCATTATGTTCGGCTCCTGTGTTAGGTACCCCTGACTATAGCAAGCCGTTTACATTATATGTTCACGAGAGAGAAGGTTGTGCTTTGAGTGTCTTAACGCAACCTTTTGGTGGTAAGCAACGTCCATGTGCATATTTTTCCTCGACCTTGGACCCGGTAGCTAGAGCATTGCCGAGTTGTTTGAGAGCAACAGCGGCAGCCGCGGTCTCCATCCGACAATCAGCAGGATTGGTCATGGATAATATGCTTACGGTGATGGTTCCGCATGCAGTCGATACTCTCTTGAATCGTACGAAAACTCAGCACTTGACGAGTGCGAGGTTGTCTGGTTACGAGTTGACACTGTTGGCAAGCCACATTCAAATAAAACGTTGTAATGTTCTGAACCCGGCAACTTTGTTACCGATTAGCACAGAGTCAGATGAAGTAGCAGAACATGATTGTTACTTGAGGACAGAAGAAGAAACAAAAGGTCGAGTGGACCTTAAAAACACCCCATTGGAAGATCCGGATGGTACATTGTATGTGGATGGGTCATGCTTTAAGTTGCCGAACGGTGATGTGACTACTGCTTATGCTGTTGTAACGTTGAATACTGTTGTTGAGACTGCAAGATTAAATCAGAATTCTGCCCAAGCTGCAGAGCTGATTGCTCTTACTAGAGCGTGTGTGTTAGCGAAAGGGAAACGTGTGAATGTGTTTACCGACAGCCAATATGCATTTGGCGTCGCACATAGTTTTGGACGATTGTGGAGAGAGAGAGGTTTCTTGACGTCGCATGGTACGAAGATTCAGCATGGACAGCTTGTGAATGATCTTTTGGATGCATTGACGTTGCCTAAACAAGTAGCGATTGTTAAATGTAGTGCGCATCGTAAGGTGACGGATGATGTTGGTCGTGGTAATGCGTTTGCGGATGAGACTGCTAAGGAGACTGCCCGGAACCTTAGCACTCGAATGTATGTGACGAGTTCGGTTAGGTGGCCTACAGAATCGAGCATGTGTGAGGACACTATTGAGAGTGTGAAAGCAATTCAGAATGAGGCCACCGACACTGAAAAGACGAAGTGGAAAGAAAGTACGGGAAAGTTGGATGCGAATGGTTGTTGGATTGATTTGTCTGATCAGAAGAGATGGATGTTACCGGATGCGTATGTGCTGGCTGTTGTGACAATGGCGCATGGGTTAGCACATATTAGCGCGAAAGGTATTTGCAAGTTGTTGTCTCCTGTATGGAAGAATGATGGTATCACGAAATGTGCTGAACGTCTGGTGAAGAATTGTATGGTGTGTATGATGTACAATCCTGGCAAGGGAACCCCAACTCCTCCTGGCAGTTTTGCTCCCCCTTCATGTCCCTTTGAGGTGATTCAATTGGACTTCATCCATATGGAGCGATGCAATAACCTGAAATACGTTTTAGTTGTGGTTTGCGCATTCTCCCGATGGATCGAGGCTTATCCTCTCAAAGACAATACTGCTTTGTCTACTGCGAAAATCCTACTGAAGGAATATTTTCCTCGGTATGGAATGCCTAGAGTCGTGTGGTCAGATAACGGAAGTGAGTTTGTGGGTAGTGTGATGAAGAGTGTGTGTAAGGGCCTTGGAATTAATCAGAAATTCCACAGCGCCAATCATCCCCAGTCAGCTGGTTTGGTTGAAGGGTATAACGGCACCCTTAAACTAAAGCTAGCGAAGATTCAGGCTACGACTGGTCTTTCGTGGCCTGACGCTTTACCTTTAGCATTACTGTCAACTAGGGCGACTGTACACTCCCGAGTAGGGCTTAGTCCCTATGAAATAGTGTTCGGTCGCCCTGCGAATGTGTGGGGGGTTCCTAGGCCAGGTATTTTCTGTGATCTTGAGTACCCAATGTTGATCGATTATCTTCATGACTTGACTGCTAAACTGAGGTTAATTCACCAACAGGTTCACGAAGCATTGCCGACGCAGACGGAGGGTCCAGGCCACCAGCTCCAGCCCGGAGATTGGGTGGTGACGCGGAACTTTTCGCGCAAGAACAACTTGGACCCAAGGTTCACCGGACCCTACCAGGTCCTCCTTGCCACGAGAACTGCAGTTCGTCTTGAGGGGCGGAAGAATTGGGTGCACGCCACCCACACGAAGAAAGTCCCCATCCCGTTGCCAGCAGACTCGTGGGTGAGGAAAGGCATTGCATCAACTGAAACCGAAGGATTGCCGGCGTTTGTACCTTTCAGCGACGCACAACCTGTCGGAGAATCCTCAGTGCAGCAGAGAGACACTGTTGAACAATTGTCAGCAAAAGACTCAAGACCAAAACATTCAGCTGATCAACAGGACGCTGTCCCTTCAACGGATCCTTTGTTTGACGAGCAGACACGTCCTGGGAAAACTCGATACTTTTTGCTATCTAGCACTAAAGACTAATAAAAGATCCTGCTTTGCTGTATTGACAACTGCATTATCCCGTTTTCCGTGATCAGTTTTGAACATTCGTACCATTGTAATTATTTTGTACATATTCATTGAGCTTCGTTCCTTACACTTTTTGCTTCCACAGCTGAGAGACATTGTTTTTGTATACATATATATTGTGCATTAAAGGCCGTAGGGCCGCGCGCGTACTTCCTTCTGGATAGTAGGTCTTGACGCTAGGTTAAAGGCCGTCGGTTCCTGGGAACTCCTAGGGATTGACTATTGCTACACAGAACGAAGTGCGTCAAGAAACGTTGCGGACGGTCGTAGGGAATGGCATTTTTGAAGCTGAAGGATTTGGAAGGAGCTCAGGCTCATAGATTCAAGCTGCAGCAACTCAGTCGTACCAAATGTTTTATATTCCAAATATTTGTATTGTTTTTGACTGCTTCTGCATTATTGGCGGGTGGGGTGTATTACACGATGTCTTACTTCTTACCTTCTGCTACACCTACTCCTACTCCTGACCCTAAACTTACCTCCACTGCATCTCCCCATTCTTTCCATATCTTACCCGAACACGAACAGGCTAGACGTGCAGAATTCCGCAACAATTCCCTTATTCAGCTCCTTCATCAGCATCAGTTAGTGGTTAACACTACTAATTGTTGGGTGTGTGGGTTGATGCCACATACTACGGATAAGGGAATTCCATATCTGGTGTTACCGTATAGTTCCCAAGGGTCTGCTCGAGCATTTCAGACAATGTTTCGAAGCGCACTGGGTTTCCACCCCATTCGAGAACCACGTTCTCCCTACTCTGGTCCTACCTCGTATCAAAAACCTTTGTCGATAGCGATAGAGGATTTAGATAGCGATATCTATGATCCCTCGCTTATTCCTGAAGAAGAGGTACAAGCCTATAGGGTCCTAAGTAGAGGCGAATATAGTGTGTTCACCAGTGAAAAGCAGCTTAAAAGCTCGCCTCCAATATGGGTCGTACCCCACATTGGTAATTTTTGTCTCATGGGTCGTGGCCGAAGATCGCAAGCCCGACTTGGAGCGAGTGCTTGCACTGAAAATTACATTCTGCCGATGGTCTCGTCCCCTGTGTTTCTGGCTGCCAAGGGTACATACTTTATCTGCCATGATCGTGCATACGCATGGTTGCCCGCTGACTTCATGGGCTCATGCTTCATTGCAAATCTGTTGCCCCCGACGTTCACTGTAGATGCCGATTATCATAAGACTAGAGTTGTGAGAGGCGTAATTAGCGAAGAGGATACTGCCGGTCAAGAGGCAGGAGACTTTTTCAAGGGTTTCCTCCCGTTTTGGGGACCTATGGTTAATAGTAGGAACCTGAGACAGTTGACTCGAGTGGTAGAATCGACTGCTAATATTACTGCCAGTGCCCTTGGTAATATCACCACTGAACTTCAGGCGGATAGGCTTATGACGTTACAAAACCGTATGGTTTTAGATGTCATCTTAGCAGATCGAGGTGGGGTATGTAAGGTGATCCATTCGAGCTGCTGCATTTTCATTCCAGATAACGCTCCGACTGTCTATCAAGCCATCTCGAAGTTGCATAAGATCTCCGAATCCATACACGTGGATGTAGGGGATTGGACGCTACTTGGATGGTTTTGGGGCCTGATGTCGACTTGGGGTTGGAAGATTCTGATGATCATCGGAGTTGTTGTGGTGTTCCTGTTCACGTGTTGCCTTTGTGTGCAGTGCGGTCCTGCCTTATGTGGCCTCTGTGCTACAACGTGTATGAGACAGCCACCTGTTACCAAGGGGACTCGGTTGGACAGAGCTATGCTACAGCAACATCTCGATGGTCTGATGAATATCGAATATGATTCCGACTAGTGCTTGCCTACATGAGGGCAAAAGGAGCGTCTGAGGTTCCATGACAATTGTAAGTGGCGTTTTCGACTCGCACGAATATGGTCGAGTCTGGTATCTATGAACCGCAAATGACGAGTTTAGTAAGTGTGCGCAGTTTCGCTGTGCTAACTTAAACCGTTCGTTTGTTATGTGGGTTTTTCATCTGTACCCACGGGTTCCATCTTAGATACGGCATCCATTTTGTCTCTTGCCCTCAAGTAGCCAGCGAACGGACGCTGTCCGCTTCGCGACCCTGGGACTCCCAAGATATTTGCGGAAGACACATGTCCTTTGTAAGTGCCTTTATGACGAGGGGGATGATACTGTAAGGCAGATGGCCCCGCTCGAGGCTCATCTCGCCGTGCCGGTTTATTGTCTCAGCCGTGCATCTCATTAGGCACGTCCCTTTGATGCCTGTATCTCGTGTTTCCCGATACCTCCCCTTTTACACCCTTTCCGATCTCCCCACTGTCTCCGTCTTCCTCTGCACCTGTCCCTGTTCCTATTTCGATCTGTTTTACTGCCGATTGGAATGCACTAATGTTGGGAAGATGGGTTTTTACAGTTGGGAACCGCCAAATGTTTCCGCACTTATGTTCCGGACCTTATGTGTATCAAAGTGACCAAAGCGACCCCTCTGGGGGATAATGGTGGGAACCGGGTTGTAAACCTTTGTGTACCATGTTGTCCTATGGGTAAAAACTGTATAAAAGGAGCGATCCACAGAACCAATTTGAAGCAGTCTTCCCAAGTTGCACGAGTTGTACTTGTCGTGATATCTGTGTTCCCTGCAGCAAATAAACCTTGAATCTTTGACGCCGAAGGAAGTGTCCCGTGTCTCTGTCATTCGTACGCCGGAGCAGGTTACCCACGAAGGTTTCAGGTGTTGTGCCCTGGCACCGCTGGGTCTTAAAGAACCCAGTCCTTCACACTGATGCAGGCAGGGAAACAGCAAAAGATATTGCTCCCTCTGGGAGGAAGCAGCATAAACAACATGTTGTTTGTAGGTGCCTCAGGTGGGCACTGAGGCACCCACCTATATTAAAATCAGGCCTGGAGGCGGGGGTCCCTTGGGTACTGCGGGCCACAATAGGCTTATTTTAAAGTGGAGGTGTGCATCCCTCCCCTTCAAAGTAAAAACAGCCCTGGGGAATGGGATCCTCAGAGCCTAATTAGCTCGGGCAGGGATGTCCGCTTGCTCCCCACCAAAAGGTGTGCACGGCGGGGGTTGGCTTTATGTGTGGTAATAAAATGTTTCTTTACATTAGAAAACCGCCTAGAATCCACTGAAAAAAACAAACGTTATTGTTAGGTGTGATTAAAAAAACTGTTTTTGTTTAAAAGAAATCCTTAGAAATTTGATGGAAAAACCAAGAGTCAAAGTAATGTTACAGTTTGGTGAATGTCAGTAACATTTTGAACTAACTAAAACACCCACAGAACTTCACCATTTATAGTTAGCAGAGCCAACTCTAACTTGCATCCCGAAATGCATTGCTTATGACTGTAAACATTACATCACTCATGAAATGTGCTAAGATATCATTTATGACATCATTGATGACATCACTGATGACATCATTCAAGCTTCTTTTGTACACAGTCCTCTATAAACTAGTATAGCATTAGATGCTCGAAAGTAAGGACCTAATAGCTCAGAATAATATGAAGTATCATTTATTGCCATCACAGATACAACTCTCTTCGGTGTAGCAAACATGTGTTATGTGCAACATTGACCCTATACCATACACTTCTCGGGTAGCCTAGTTCACATTAACATACAACCACAGATATATGGGAAATCCTCATTGCATACGCTGTTCAATATATGTACAACTATTCAGAGAAAGACACTTTCCTCAAAATACCTAATGTCTATTCCAAAATTAATGCCCTACTATGAACAGCTTTTATCTGAATAAAACCCCTCACAGTTGATATGAGTAGAAAAGTAGGTACTGTAAACAGTCTTTACACTATGGAGAGAGTTTACTCTGTATCACACTGTGTGCAGAAAGTGAAACTTTCATGAGAAATACACCACAAGCTATTGAAAAATGTATCTACTAAGAACGGTGTCCACTCTTTGCAACACTTGTCAAAAAAGACACTATTTGCTTAAAATATGAAGATCATACTATCTGTAGCCTTCATAATGTGGTGAAAACTTTACAAATAGTCGATCTTCTGAAGCAAAAGAAGCACAAGTTAGATCCTGGGGCAAACAGTTTTTTCTGTTATGTAGAAATTGATACGCTGAGACGATTCTCTCTAATGGCTCAAGGCTGCTTAATTACAATACTCAATATCTACTATGTAGTATCTTTGGTTTGGCCTGTTAAAAATGTTTTCTGCAGAAACAAAAAATATGTGTGGAACATATTGGACACAAGTCGTCATCTGTCATCTGAAGGCAGAGTTACACTTCAATACAAAGATTTATAACATAGTCACTTCCTCTACACACCTATGATCCATTAGGAGCACATGTATTTTGTAAACACTTACACCCATTAGTTGGACACGCTCTGAACGAAGTTAGGTAGAAAAGTAATATGGTAGTTACCCACCACTATGTAAACTATAAAACAAAATATTAAACTCATCATATGCGGGATGCCGCTCGCAGTCGCGGACGCTGAGGGTTTCGGGACTCTGGCGCATTTGGAGCTTGTTTACTGACCCTACCTGGCTGGTCCCTTGGGGTGATTCTTGGCAGCAGTGAGGCGGTGTTGGAGCGGGACTGCTAGTCCCATCGGTCGCAGCGGCACTACATCGGCCGCACCTGGGGATTCTTCCAGTCCCCGCCTCCACTCCTTATCACGGCTCACGGCCCCTGTTTTGCGGGTGCCGCTCGCAGTCGCGGACGCTGAGGGCTTTGGGACTCTGGCGCATTTGGAGTTTGTTTACTGACCCTACCTGGCTGGACCCTTGGGGTGATATTTGGCAGCAGTGAGGCGGTGCTGGAGCGGGACTGCGAGTCCCATCAGTCGCAGCGGTGATACATCGGCCGCACCTGGGGATTCTTCCCGCCCCCGCCTCCACTCCTTATCAAGACTCGCGGCCCCCGCTTCGCGGGAGCCGCTCGCAGTCGCGGACGCTAAGGGCTTCGGGACTCTGGTGCATTTGGAGCTTGATTACTGACCCTACCTGGCTGGACCCTTGGGATGATTCTTGGCAGCAGTGAGGCGGTGCTGGAGCGGGACTGCAAGTCCCATCAGTCGCAGCGGCGCTACATCGGCCACACCTGGGGATTCTTCAGCCCCCGCCTCCATTCCTTATCACGACTCGCGGACCCCGCTTCGCGGGAGCCGCTCGCAAACGCGGACGCTGACGGCTTTGGGACTCTGGCACATTTGGAGCTTGTTTACTGACCCTACCTGGCTGGACCCTTGGGGTGATTCTTGGAAGCAGTGAGGCAGTGCTAGAGCGGGACTGCGAGTCCCATCAGTCACAGCGGCGCTACATCGGCCGCACCTGGGGATTCTTCCCGCCCCGCCTCCACTCCTTATCATGACTCGCGGCCCCCGCTTCGCGTGAGCCGCTCGCAGTCGCGGACACTGAGGGCTTCGGGACTCTGGCACATTTGGAGCTTGTTTACTGACCCTACCTGGCTGGACCCTTGGTGTGATTCTTGGCAGCAGTGAGGCGGTGCTGGAGCGGGACTGCGAGTCCCATCAGTCGCAGCGGCGCTACATCGGCCGCACCTGGGGATTCTTCCCACCCCCGCCTCCACTCCTTATCACGACTCGCGGCCCCCGCTTTGCGGGAACCGCTCGCAGTCGCGGACGCTGAGGGCTTCGGGACTCTGGCGCATTAGGAGCTTGTTTACTGACCCTACATGGCTGGACCCTTGAGGTGGTGCTGGAGCGGGACTGCGAGTCCCAGCTGTTGCAGCGGCGCTACATCGGCCGCACCTGGGGATTCTTCCTGCCCCCCCACCTGTCGCTACTTAACCATGCCCAACCCGCGGTACACGGGACTCGCGCGGGCAGTGCCGGACGAAGCCCGGGCCAACGGCGGGCCCGTTGTAGCCCGTTCGAGCATGGGCGAGACCGGACCGGCCCCCCACCCTTTGGCTCGTCTTAAGCACGCCCTAGTCAGACACTGGCCGGAAGGGAAAGGACCATGTCTTCCAGAGAAACTAGGAGCAAAAGTGCTCTGCCCAGTGGAGCTCCAACCGGCACTCTGGATAATTATTTTGTGAAAGCAGGCACCCTCCTGATCGATGAAATTACAGTATTAGAACGTCGAATATCCCAGGAAATCGAGTGGGTAAGAAGATCCTCCATGGGAACTATAGCCCCTGCAAGGACTCCCGAGAAAGAACCTGATTGTATCCCACTTGCTTCAGGGAATATTGGGAAAAATGGGACAATGGCATTGTCTGATGTAGATATTTCAATCTCTTTTTATGATCTTCCTCACCCACTAACTCCACCACAGATCCTTACACAATCTGGTACCCCCCCTGCTGTCAATATTGCTAGTCCTAACCCCTGAGATAGCCGTTTAAAGCAGGGAGTTAGAGAAGGAGCAATACCAAAAAGGAAAAGAGCCACCCAAAACCCAGGCGGTCGCAAGGCAAAAACGGCCAAGCTCAATCCCGTATTGGAAGCCGACTCTGTGGAATCTGGTAAATCTGCACCCAAACTGCCTGAGAAAACCACACTTACTAAGCATGGGCGTAAAATCCGTTCCGCTCGCGGAATTTGCGGATTTTCGGTAAATTCGCAATCCGCGAACTCTCGCGAATTTGCCAAAAATCCGCAAATTCGCACGCATCAGATTTTTCTGCTTGGTGATACAATATTGCGGCGTGCGGCGTTCACTTACCGTCATTCAGCGTTTGCAGAGTTGTTTTTCTCGATATTTTGCGTGTGCTGCGCAATTTTGGATCTTGCTGCGGGATCCCGCTGGAGTTTGGCGACCGCGATTACGTCATCGCGGCTTGCCACCTTGCACAGCACGCATCGCGAGAGTTCGCAATTGCGAACACGTAGATACGGCGGGCAGCAACAATCTCGCACTCGCGAAATTGCAAAATTTGCAATTCTGCACAAGAAATCCACCAGCAAGCAGCATAAACCTTCTGAAAATGATGATTTTTATTAGAATAACTCCTCAGGTTGACATTTGCCTGCACTTTTTTTGGGGGGGGGTTGGGAGGAAGGAAGTGCCCCACAGTCTCCAACTTCCTGTTCCTGTCCAGCAGGCTCCTCCCAGTGCTTTCTTCATGTGCTGGTCACTTTCATTTGGATCTTGACCTGGAAGGAATACTTTTTTTGGATGCTGCTTGATATTTGGATTTGAGGCCATTTTGACTTTCTTTGGATCACTTTTGGATTAGAAATTTCACAAGTAAGTTTGTTTGGGGCATTACAGTTGCTGCAACTACAATTTTGGAATTTTTGATTTTTGGGCTGTCGTTGAGGCCTTTTGCCCAGGGGTAGTGAGTGGTGCATGGACTGAGTCTTTCTGTGGGGTCTCTTTAATGTAAACATCATGGAGGGCATGGATGGCAGGGGATTGTGCTGATGTTTGTGTGTTTTTCGATTTTTTTGGCTGCTGTTGGGGCCTTTTGCCCACGGGTAGTGAGTGGTGCATGAAGTTAGTCTTTCTGTTGGGCCTCTTTAATGTAAACACCATGGAGGGCATGGATGGCATGGGATTGTGCTGATTTTTGTGTGTTTTATCGATTTTTTTGGCTGTTGTTGGGGACTGGCCATGTGGGTGGGGGCCATTTTGAGTGCTGGTACAGGCAGGCCCTGGCCATGTGCCGGGGGGCAAGGGGCCATTTTGAAGGCAGGCAGTGCTCTCAGGCCTGCACCCTTTTTGCCTATCTTTCATCCTTTATGCCCAGGGGTAGTGAGTGGTCCATGGGCCTAGTCTTTCTGTGGGGTGTCTTGAATTTAAACATTATTGAGGGCATGGATGGCATGGGATTGTGCTGATTTTTGTGTGTTTTTCGATATTTTTGGCTGCTGTTGGGGCCTTTTGCCCAGGGGTAGTGAGTGTTGCATGGGCCTAGTCTTTCTGTGGGGTGTCTTGAATTTAAACATCATGGAGGGCATGGATGGCATGGGATTGTGCTGAATTTTGTGTGTTTTTCGACTGCCGTTGGGGCCTTTTGCCCAGGGGTAGTGAGTGGTGCATGGGCCTAGTCTTTCTGTGGGGTGTCTTGAATTTAAACATCATGGAGGGCATGGATGGCATGGGATTGTGCTGATTTTTGTGTGTTTTTTGATTTTTTTGGCTGCTGTTGGGGCCTTTTGCCCAGGGGTAGTGAGTGGTGCATGGACTGAGTCTTTCTGTGGGGTCTCTTTAATGTAAACATCATGGAGGGCATGGATGGCATGGGATTGTGCTGATTTTTGTGTGTTTTTTTCGATTTTTTTGGCTGTTGTTGGGGACTGGCCATGTGGGTGGGGGCCATTTTGAGTGCTGGTACAGGCAGGCCCTGGCCATGTGCCGGGGGGCAAGGGGTCATTTTGAAGGCAGGCAGTGTTCTCAGGCCTGCACCCTTTTTGCCTATCTTTCATCCTTTATGCCCAGGGGTAGTGAGTGGTCCATGGGCCTAGTCTTTCTGTGGGGTGTCTTGAATTTAAACATCATTGAGGGCATGGATGGCATGGGATTGTGCTGATTTTTGTGTGTTTTTTGATTTTTTTGGCTGCTGTTGGGGCCTTTTGCCCAGGGGTAGTGAGTGTTGCATGGGCCTAGTAATTCTGTGGGGTGTCTTGAATTTAAACATCATGGAGGGCATGGATGGCATGGGATTGTGCTGATTTTTGTGTGTTTTTTGATTTTTTTGGCTGCTGTTGGGGCCTTTTGCCCAGGGGTAGTGAGTGGTGCATGGACTGAGTCTTTCTGTGGGGTCTCTTTAATGTAAACATCATGGAGGGCATGGATGGCATGGGATTGTGCTGATTTTTGTGTGTTTTTTCGATTTTTTTGGCTGTTGTTGGGGACTGGCCATGTGGGTGGGGGCCATTTTGAGTGCTGGTACAGGCAGGCCCTGGCCATGTGCCGGGGGGCAAGGGGTCATTTTGAAGGCAGGCAGTGTTCTCAGGCCTGCACCCTTTTTGCCTATCTTTCATCCTTTATGCCCAGGGGTAGTGAGTGGTCCATGGGCCTAGTCTTTCTGTGGGGTGTCTTGAATTTAAACATCATTGAGGGCATGGATGGCATGGGATTGTGCTGATTTTTGTGTGTTTTTTGATTTTTTTGGCTGCTGTTGGGGCCTTTTGCCCAGGGGTAGTGAGTGTTGCATGGGCCTAGTAATTCTGTGGGGTGTCTTGAATTTAAACATCATGGAGGGCATGGATGGCATGGGATTGTGCTGATTTTTGTGTGTTTTTTGATTTTTTTGGCTGCTGTTGGGGCCTTTTGCCCAGGGGAAGTGAGTGGTGCATGGACTGAGTCTTTCAGTGGGGTCTCTTTAATGTAAACATCATGGAGGGCATGGATGGCATGGGATTATGCTGATTTTTGTGTGTTTTTCGATTTTTTGGGGTGTTGATGGGGACTGGCCATGTGGGTGGGGGCCATTTTGAGTGCTGGTACAGGCAGGGCCTGGTCATGTGCTGGGGGCAAGGGGCCATTTTGAAGGCATGCAGTGTTCTCAGGCCTGCACCCATTTTGCCTAGCTTTCGTCCATTATGCCCAGGGGTACTCAGTGGTGCATGGGCCTAGACTTTCTGTGGGGTGTCTTGAATTTAAACATCATTGAAGGCATGGATGGCATGGGATTGTGGTGATTTTTGTGTGTTTTTCGACTTTTTGGGGCGTATAACTGATGTTCATCTGTCTTCCATTGCTTTTAGGTGCACAAGAGAACCACCAGTGCCAGGAAGAAGTCCTGCAGCGGTGTGTGCAGCATAACGTCACGCGACGTCACGTGTGGCCACAGACAAGACAACTCTGCAACTCGTGCAACTGCGGCCTGCTGTTCTGACATCTGAAGAAGATGGCCCCAAAAAAAGTTCCCCGTAGCTCCTCTAGCAAGAAAGTTGCCAGTAAGGAGCAGAAGAAGCAAGTTACCAAGGAGACTGGTGTGCCGCCCGCCACATTTTTTGGGAATAAAAAAAAAAGTACGCCTGCAGCAGCAGAGGGATCTGCTGGGGACCAAGCTGGGAGCAGCACCCCCGCTCCATTGGGCTCAGTGCCGCCACCACCACCACGCCAACTTAAGCCCAAGCCCTTGAGTGCTTTAGAGGCAGCCAGTCTACTTGTTCAATCACCATCGACCAGTGATGTTGGCTCATCGCAAAAAAGTAGCAGCATCCCTCAATCAACACAGGTTGTTGTAACTCATCTGATGAGTGTTCAACAACCACATCCGCAACAACAACCACATGTGCAAGTACAAGCCCAAGTACAAGTGGAAGGAGAGGCAGCGCAAGGAGATGCGCAAGCAGAGGTACATGGAGGGTCACAAGTGCCCACAATAGTTGTTCCTCCCGAAGTAGGGGCTCATCAGGAAATCGACAATGAAGACGAGGTATCATTTGAGGAAGCCACTCCTCCTGATGATCATTCATTATCTTCCACACCCCTAGCAAGGAGGAGATCAAGGGTGGTGTCTACATCTTCTTCAAGCACACCTCCTTCTGATGATATGGATCAAAATTGGGAACCAGCACCCCTGCCGTCTGAGAGTGAGGCATACCATGATCTGACAAAGGTAGTTAAGCGTAAAAGGAAGCGCGTCCAAAGTCTCATACTTATGGAGTGTGATGAGGCTCAACAAGAAGTGGCGGATACTGCTGCTGATGAAGACTCTCACGACGATGACCCAGTCATCATAAAGGTCACTGCAGCCCCAGCGGGCATGCCGCAAACAGACATTTTGACCCTAGCCCGAGAAGCTGCTGAGCGTGATGATGATGATGTCGACGAGGAGGCAATGGAAACACCACAATCATTGGAGTTAACTAGTACACCAACACGTACCGCTTCCATATTTCTTCCTCGCCAGAAGGGACCTCCATCCACCTCGACCTCAATTAGTGGTGGTGAAAGTGCACAACGTACTAAGGTTCGGCAATCCACATCCTCCACTTCATTTGGCATTAGCAGCATGGCCACCACCACCAGTATCGCTGCCTCCTCCGGCCCCCACAGACAATTCAAGTCCCCAGTTTGGTACTTCTTTAGTGTTTGCCCAAAAATGGAAAACTTCGCCATTTGTAGCATTTGAAAGCATGCAGTTAGTCGTGGTAAGTTTGGTACCAACTATGGTACTGGAGGCCAGAGAGGTCATCTTAGGAGACAGCACGCTGTCCAATGGTTTGCGCACCTAAAGGAGATCAAGGAAGCCCGAATTGCAAGTCAAGAAAACGTTGATGTTTCATCTGATGATGACGAGGAGGAAGAAGACGTGTCAAACACTTCACTTACACCCAGTACCCCTGTCAGCAGCACACCCCATGTGAGCCACACTAAGAGTGTGGGAGAGAGTGAGACACCAATGCGAAAAAGTTCATCAGCGAGCGTAACTGGGTCAAAGAAGTCATCATCATCCCGTAAATGCTTGGTCCAGGGCAACATTAGAACCATGTTGTTTTCAGAAGCGCCATATGAACGCAACCACCCACTGACGCGTCTGTATAACAGTAAGCTGGCTAAAATGCTAGCTCTGGACCTTCTCCCTTTTTCTTTTGTAGAAGGGATTGATTTTTTAGAATTAGTGGCAGCGCTCTGCCCTAAATGGAAGGTTCCTAGCCGGTTCTATTTTGCCAGAGTTGCGGTTCCAGCACTACATGAAGATGTGCTGGAGGTGATTGGGCCAGCTTTGCAGAAGAGTGCTGTTCACACTATGCATCTGACAACAGACATGTTAACCAGTGGCGCAGGCGCTGATTACATGTGCATCACTGCACACTGGGTCTCTTTTTCAGGGGTTAAAGCAAAGCTAAACGCAGGTGTTGACCCGGACCAAGTTTTTAAAGCTGCTCGGAAAGATGCAACACTAGCCATGTTTGGCTTGGAGAAACGTCACACAGCAGAAAACATTTTGAATGAGTTTAACACAAAGGTCTTTCACTGGTTGTCCCCCAAAAAACGCCAGATTGGTTATGTTTCCACGGATAATGGCGCCAATGTAGTTAAGGCCATGGAGCTGGGTCACTATTTCAGAGTGCCGTGTTTGGCGCACTGTATAAACCTGGTTGTTAAAAAATTCTTGAGTGATGAAGACAGTCCAGCGTGCTAGTTAGTGGCCACTTGCCGAAGAATGTGCAACCATTTCAGCCATTCTTTTAAGGCCCGGAAGCATCTGAGGAGCCTGCTACATGAACATCGAATGCCAGTGAAAGCACTCATCCAGGAGGTAGACACAGAAGGGGGTTCCCCAAGGGTAACTTAAGGATGTAGGCAGGTAGTAGGGGGAAAACCAATGCAAATAGAAAAGAAGAACACCCTGCCTTAGAATATAGAGGCCCTAGCTGGAGGGTCCAACAAATATGTATGAAGGGGTGATTGGCCTAGGGGTCCGATGCCATTTAATGGAGAATTACAAACTATAAAAATAAAAATAATGAAAGGCCAGTCCCTCATTCATAGGATACTACAGATGCGATCTTAATATCTTTTTAGATCGATCAACCAACCTAAGGTCCTAAAATAATAATCTTCGTTAGAAACACGAGAGTAAAGTACGGGTTTAACTAAGATGGCCGCCTCGGTCCCTCGTATCAATACCTCGAGCACTGTAATGCCTGCTCTCCACCGGTATACATAAGATGGCGGCGAAAGTGAAAGAGAAATAGATAGTCCGCCGTCTATTTTTATGACAGCATACACAGCTGGTATCACTCAAACAAAGGCGCGAACATGGCGCTATTTAATTGAAATGCCGAAAGTGACGAGGGAGAATCCAGTGGTCACCATTTGGCCGGCACACTTGGTCGGCGGAACCCCTATTCCACAGAGACAGCTTTTTGGAACAAAGGTAAGCCCGCGAAACCGATGGTTTTTAAATAGGAATCCGGCATGGACTTAAAATAACCGGTGATACTACTCCGTCTTTTTAACTCTTTGGCCCCAGATCAGCCAGCCCCTTCTTGGGTCACCTACTTCTGAGAGAAGACGGCACTTAGACCTGTATCCCACGAGGAAAATCCATTACATACCTAAAGAACTGCTCATCTGAACCCCGGTCTAGGAACAGCACTTATTGTATGGAAGGTAAATCTGGGACTAAACTCGTAAATGTCTTTAATCTTTAGCGGATCAGCACTTACTAAATGCCACCTTTTCCCACAGGCTTGCCATACACCTAACTACACCTGTATATCTTTGTGGAACCCAGGATATATAAAAAGAAAGTCTAGCCTGTACTATTCGGCGGCACTGGTATGTATTCAGACCATCAGCTGCACTTAAATGTGATCTTGTAACCCCCTAAAAAACACTGTTTGGGAATTGGGCCTCTTAGCTCACACTGTAAAATACTTATCTGTCTAATCACAACATCATAGTGATCCATGCCACGTTTTTATCTATAGGCTGGACGGATGCACATCCTTGTTTAAAGCGTGCATGAGATTTGTGAGCCTTGAAAGAGAATAACACTACGCTGAAGTGCTGGTGATAACAGTAGGTATCCTGAAACATGAAAGTGCAATATTATCTTCAGCCGGTTAAAGACAAACTCCCCTCTACCAGATCATATGCAGGAGCCCTGACTGCCTTTTCTTAAAAAATGAGAGGGATGTTAATAAGGGTTCCCTATACATCTATAGCGCTTAAGTCTAGTAGGGATATGGGTTACCGATTGAATTTCTGGCCCAAATAGAAACATCTGAGTAGTTTGAACTAGGATGACATTAATTTATCCCCCCTACAGGACCCGAACCGACTTGAAGTGTTGCCTACAAAAAAACTAGCGCCAACTGCGTTCCGACATCTATTGAATAACTGAATAATATACACCTACAGGTAAAAATATTGAGAGAAAAAGAGATAGTAAATTTTGGTTTAGCCTTCAACTAAAACCTTCATTGATTGAACCAGGATTAGCTTAACTATCTGCTCCTCGAGGACCAGGCTCCTGTCCTCATTTATAGGATCATGTGTGTACAAAAGAAAATAATTCTGGTATATACCATGAACTATGTGAATGTGGCTGACATACCAAAAAAAAGGTTTTTAATCTCTGTTTGTAAATGAAGATTGAGTGTTGTTATAAATTGTGCTCTATGGTCCATTTGGTTTAGGCTATCTTGATGCCTTTTTAGATTCCACGTAATAGGGAATCTTTCCTAGGGAGTGTATCTAGAAGGTTTGGCATTGCACAACAATCACCGGTCAAGTGTAGGAGCTTGGCTCCAAAAGTTTATCAGACGGTTAAAATCAAGTTTCTTGAACCTTAGTGATTTCATATGTTTAAGATGTTTTTATTGCATATTAAATTGTAAAGAGCATATGTTGTTAGCACAGAAGTAATCTCTGAAAAACATATACATTTAGATATAAGTAAAATGAAATTTGTTTTCGTTCTCTATCTTTCAGATTGCTTTCTCTCCTGTGCCCCCTCCCAGTATACTGCCCTTTGCCCTGACGAAGGTGCGGCCCCATTGGCCTGCCACCGAAACGCGCGTCGGCGTATGTCTCCAGGAAAATGGCTATTGTCCTTTTAACATCAGGACCCGTAGTCAAAACCATCTCCCTGGATTAAAACACCCCGTTCCATACAACACGTTAAAACCATCTTTGTGTTGTACTCGCCAGGATTAGATGAATGAATGTAGCATGAATAGTGAATGAGGTTAAATAGGAAAGAGTGGGTAAAGATCGAAGTAAGTGAGTTAGAGTGTGTGTAGTGTGGCCGTTACTGGGTAGGATAGAATTTCCTTACTATGTTGTTTGTTTATCCATGTCTGTCTTATTTATGATCTATATATACATGTGAGACCTAAAAACTTTATATTTATATCATTGTTATCCCTAAAAATAAAAAATATATATATTTTCAAATATGAATTGTATTGTTCATTCTTGATTTGACCATGTGATTGTTATGTGTTGTGTCAACCCCTAGGCCAATCACCCCTTCATACATATTTGTTGGACCCTCCAGCTAGGGCCTCTATATTCTAAGGCAGGGTGTTCTTCTTTTCTATTTGCACTCATCCAGGAGGTGCCAACACGTTGGAACTCAACCTTCTACATGCTTGAGCGTCTGTATGAGCAGTATACAGTACTCAATCACTATTTCTTAGCACTGGGTACAGCTCAGAAGGACCTGAGGATAGATGCGGCGCAATGGGACCTAGTTAAAAGCCTGACAGACATGCTTCGTCCTTTTGAGGTCTTCACGCGTGCAGTCAGCAAGGAGGACTGTAATTTGGGAAAAGCTATCCCATTGTTGTGCATGCTGGAGCACCAACTGAAGGCGGTGTCTTCTGTGTTTCAAAAAGATGAAAAAAACCAAGACCCTTTTGTTTTGGCGGAGAAATTATTAGAGCACCTACGTGGTGATGAACGTCTTAAAATGATCCACTCAGAACAGCATTACATTTGTGCTACTATTCTGGATCCACGCTACAAAAAGGCGCTTGCAGGCCGAGCATTCTTTCCTTTTGCTGATGAAGATGTTACAGAGTACAAACGTTGGCTAGCCTTGTCAGCCAAGAGGTTTGAAAGAGAACGGCAGCACATTGAAGGAAAAGGCAGAACATCAGCATCAGCAGGCCATCCCCAGTCAAAACAATCCACTTCCGCACCTGTGGCTGTGGCTGTGGCACAAGTGACCTCTCAGCCGTTAAAGACACCGGCAACCGGATCATCTGCTCCAGACACAACAGTAACATTGGATGCAGAAGAGGATTGGCTAACTCGGCTTGGGTTTGGTTCTCAAAAGGTCACAGCAAAAAGTGAGCAAAGTGGAGGAACCTTGGAGGACCTTGAGTCGATGGTGCAGGACTATCTGAATGACTCAACAGAGGTCTAAGGTAATGCTGACCCGTTGGCGTATTGGCATGGTAAAAAAGAATTGTGGCCACAGCTCTCCAACCTGGCTATAAACTACTTGTCTTGCCCTCTCGCAAGCGTGTCTTCTGAACGTGTTTTCAGTGCTGCTGGTGGCATTGTAACTCCCAAACGGAGCCACCTCTCGCCCAAAAATGTGGAGAGGTTAACAATGATCAAGATGAATCAGCACCTCATACCACCAGATTACAAAGTACGAGAAAGCACGCAGCATGAAGACGAGGAGGACAGCAACGTAGATGAGGGAACTTGTTCTCTGTTCGGTGACACTGACCTCACCCTGCCTGAATTCGCAGAGTATGATGACGAACTCTTATTCTTATTCCCTGACACCGAGCCCTGAAAATGAGACAATGAATCAATAACTTTCTTTTTCGTCCTTATTCACTTTTATTCCTGTGTGTCTGTCTTTCTTTGTTGTGCACAGTTAATATAATTCAAACTTTAATCACCTAATCACAAAAACAAGCCCATCAGCAGAACTGTCTTCACGTGTTTGCTTATTGATTTGAAGGTGCCGCAGTCTGCATTCCTCAGGTTCACAAGTTCAGAAGAACATACTCCTCTATCCTCCTCCTCCAGACTCCTATTTCCCTCAAAGCAGAGGGCTGGATTACGCCCAATGAAGAAAGACTCAGCACTTGTGGGGGTGTTCTACTTCTTTGCGGGTGAGTTGACGGCTCTGGGGCCATTGCTGGAAGCTCTAATACCGGATACAAGTGGTTTGGACCAAATCGGAGGCGGAATTTTTTTTTGCGTTTTTGCTGACCTGCTTGCCTTTGAGGTGCTCTTTGGGGGGGTTCCGGGTATTTGTGGGTGAGTTTTGGGGTCTGGGAGCACTGCTGGGACAGTCTAATCTTGATTACATTTGCTTTTCAGGAAATCCGTGGTGGAAAACTGGAGTTATGACCTAGCTGCACAGCGCGTTTGGACCAAAGGCCGAGAAATATTGTAAGTATGAGATTTTCCTTTTTGGCTGTTTGGGGGTGTTGTGCTTTTTTGCGGGTGGGTTGGCGGGTCTTGGGGCATTCCTGGGAAGGTCTAATACCGGATAGAAGTGGTTTGGACAAAATCCATGCAGAATTTTATTTTGATATTTCTGACATTTTGCTCAATGTAGCGTTTTCGGGGGCCTCTTTGGGGGGCTTCCTGGTGTTTGTGGGTGGGTTTCGGGGTCTGGGAGCACTGCTGGCTATGGATACTTTAGATTGCAAGAGGTTTGAAGCAAATCCAGGGTGGCAGAGGGGAGTTAGGGCCTAGCTGCAGAGCGCGCACGGAGTGATTTTGGAAATTGGCAAGAAAATGACTACCTTATTTTCTGGCATATAAGACGACTGGGCGTATAAGACGACCCCCTACTTTTCCTTTTAAAATATAGGGTTTGGGCTATATTCGCTTGCTTATAAAATGACCCCGGCGTATAAGACGACTCACAACTTTTGAAAAGATTTTCAAGGGTTAAAAAGTCGACTTATACGCCAGAAAATACGGTAAGTCCCCATTTTTGTACTTTTGCTTTTTGGCTGTTTGGGGGTCTTCTACTAGTTTTCGCCTGGGTTGACGGCTCTGGGGCCATTGCTGGGAAGCTCTAATACCGGATACAAGTGGTTTGGACCAAATCGGAGGTGGAATTTTTTTTGCGTTTTTGCTGACTTGCTTGCATTTGAGGTGCTCTTTGGGGGAGTTCCGGGTGTTTGTGGGTGAGTTTTGGGGTCTGGGAGCACTGCTGGGACAGTCTAATCTTGATTGCATTTGCTTTTCAGGAAATCCGTGGTGGAAAACGGGAGTTATGACCTAGCTGCACAGCGCGTTTGGACCGAAGGCCGAGAAATATTGTAAGTACGAGATTTTCCTTTTTGGCTGTTTGGGGGTGTTTTGCTTTTTTGTGGGTGGGTTGGCGGGTCTTGGGGCATTCCTGGAAAGGTCTAATACTGGATAGAAGTGGTTTGGACAAAATCCATGCAGAATTTTTTTTGCTATTTCTGACATTTTGCTCAATGTAGCATTTTCGGGGGCCTGTTTGGGGGGCTTCCTGGTGTTTGTGGGTGGGTTTTGGGGTCTGGGAGCACTGCTGGCTATGGATACTTTAGATTTCAAGAGGTTTGAAGCAAATCCATGGTGGCAGAGGGGAGTTAGGGCCTAGCTGCAGAGCGTGCGCGGAGTGATTTTGGAAATTGGCAAGAAAAGGACTGTCCCCATTTTTGTACTTTTGCTTTTTGGCTGTTTGGGGGTCTTCTACTAGTTTTCGCCTGGGTTGACGGCTCTGGGGCCATTGCTGGGAAGCTCTAATACCGGATACAAGTGGTTTGGACCAAATCGGAGGTGGAATTTTGTTTGCGTTTTTGCTGACTTAATTGCATTTGAGGTGCTCTTTGGGGGAGTTCCGGGTGTTTGTGGGTGAGTTTTGGGGTCTGGGAGCACTGCTGGGACAGTGTAATCTTGATTGCATTTGCTTTTCAGGAAATCCGTGGTGGATAACGGGAGTTATGACCTAGCTGCACACTGCGTTTGGACCGAAGGCCAAGAAATATTGTAAGTAGGAGATTTTCCTTTTTGGCTGTTTGGGGGTGTTGTGCTTTTTTGCGGGTGGGTTGGCGGGTCTTGGGGCATTCCTGGGAAGGTCTAATACCGGATAGAAGTGGTTTGGACAAAATCCATGCAGATTTTTTTTTGTTGCTATTTCTGATATTTTGCTCAATGTAGAGTTTTCGGGGGTCTGTTTGGGGGGCTTCCTGGTGCTTGTGGGTGGGTTTCGGGGTCTGGGAGCACTGCTGGCTATGGATACTTTAGATTTCAAGAGGTTTGAAGCAAATCCATGGTGGCAGAGGGGAGTTAGGGCCTACCTGCAGAGCGCGCGCGGAGTGATTTTGGAAATTGGCAAGAAAATGACTTGTCCCCATTTTTGTACTTTTGCTTTTTGGCTGTTTGGGGGTCTTCTACTAGTTTTTGCCTCGGTTGACGCCTCTGGGGCCATTGCTGGGAAGCTCTAATACCGGATACAAGTGGTTTGGACCAAATCAGAGGCGGACATTTTTTTGCGTTTTTGCTGACTTGCTTGCCTTTGAGGTGCTCTTTGGGGGGGTTCCGGGTGTTTGTGGGTGAGTTTTGGGGTCTGGGAGCACTGCTGGGACAGTCTAATCTTGATTGCATTTGCTCTTCAGGAAATCCGTGGTGGAAAACGGGAGTTATGACCTAGCTGCACAGCGCGTTTGGACCGAAGGCCGAGAAATATTGTAAGTATGAGATTTTCCTTTTTGGCTGTTTGGGGGTGTTGTGCTTTTTTGCGGGTGGGTTGGCGGGTCTTGGGGCATTCCCGGGAAGGTCTAATACCGGATAGAAGTGGTTTGGACAAAATCCATAAGGAAAAGCCTTTTGGCACTTTTTGTAACTTAGGGTTCGTTAGGGTTAGCCCTAGCAGCAGGATTGCATGTGTTTCGGGGTGTTCTAGATTTTTGCAACTGAGTTCTGGGGTCTTAGAGCACTCGTGAGTATATGTAATTTTGGTTGCAAGTCATTTGAAGAAAATCCATGGTGGGAAAGGGGGGATTTGGCATAGTTAAAGAAAGTCTTTGCCACTATTCTTAACTTAGGGCTCGTTAGGGTTAGCAGTATTTCTATTGCATGTGTTTGGGTGGGGGGGGTTTCGAGTCTTGGAGCGATGCTGGCTATGGATACCTTTGCTTGCTTGCAAGTGGTTTGAATACAATCCACGGTGGGTAAGGGGGTATTTGGGCCTACTTTTACTTTCAAAGTACGTTTTTTCACCAGTTTTCTGCTAGGCATCGTTTTTTGAGATCTGATTGGGGGTCTTCTACATTTTTGTGACTGGCTTTAGTAAGGGTCTGGGTGGGAGCACTGCTGGGAAGGTCTAATTTTGTTCTAAAACACAGTTTACAGTACACCTAGCTTGAGGGGAAAGATCCGCTAAATTAATTTGCCCATACTTATTTATCCTTCAAAAGGACACTTTCAAAAATATTGTACTGTCTATTAGGAAACTCAAAGTGTGACTTTTTGCACTACACAGCGTACATACCTTATATTTATTTATCAGTGGTGTTGTAATATCACTTCCTGTTTTTCATTCAATAATTACAGGCCGGGTTTCAGTCTGTGCACGGGGGAAAAAAGGATGGAGTCAGGCTTCACATTAGCGAGCCGCAATTCAGCATCCGCCAGGCAGGGAGTGGACAGGGTGTCTTCTGGTCACCAACATTGATGGACGAAGCGTCAGCTGGAATGGAGAAGTGCCGCTAATAAGAGGAATTGTTTGCTGCATGCAACTTACTTACCAAATTCAACAGGACAACTACAACAACATACAGATACAGTATCCATTGTTTTCTTCTATGAGTGTGACTGCATTTCTTGGATCTCTCTCTGCTTCTAAATTGATCCCTACAGCCATTCTATAGGTTTTACTTCGGCTATTTTTTAAACCTAATTTAATGTAAGAAGTGTTTCTCTGAGTGCAGAGATAGGCAAGTGAAAACGCTGCAGCCCTGTACTGTCGCATTCTGTCATTCACGGTTGTCGAAAGTACTACTTACTTTTCAGTAACAATGCATGCAGTAGTGCATGCACTTCCATTTTTGTCACTTAAAAGATTTATGGTTAGCTTTGTACCCAAAGATTTCTTTATTTTCAATTATTGTTTGTCCATGCTGTGCTTTTTTTTCTTCTCTCAACAAAACCTACCCAAAAAGAAACCCCCATTCCCATCCATTTTCCAAACCCTACCCTCTTGCCCCGGGCTGTGTGGTTTTGATTGATGTGTGACTAAATGACATCTATAATTCCACACACTTGCTGGGGAGGATAAGGTCATAGCAACAGGCTGGTGAAGGAATCCGAGGATATATTCTAGACTTACTCAGCTTCAGTACTATTTCTTGTAGTAGCCAATGTCAAAAAAATTAAACGCAAGTACTAAATATACTTTCAATACTTTACCATTTGTTAGGCTACATTGTGGCACTGTTCTAGTGTACTGTCACCTGCTATATTCTCTATCGTACCGTTCTAATGCTACGGTAAGGACAAAAAAGGTTTCATTTTCTTTTTTTTCAGATGCTGCAACTGCCACTGTGTAACACCACTATTACCAACGCAATGATGACATTTCATCCGCCCAGGATTGCCATATCACCATTTGACGTGCAGCCAGCACTGTGCCTAGCCCTATTTCCAAACACAAATTACAGGTAAGATAAGCGTTTGGGGGGAGGAAGTATAATGGAGTATTAGGAAAGACGAGAGACTGACGCTAGTACTTGTAAAGTCCTAGGACTATTGAATTCACTTACTCTGTGAGAGGCACTTAGTTTTGAAAACATTTGGGCAATTAATTACACAACTTGAATCAAGATGCCACTTAAGTGTCACCAAAACAAAGTTACTGTTAAACCCCCACCCACCAGCCTCAAAAGCAGTAAAAAAAACACGTATGCTAAGATAGAGTGTAAAGTATATTTACATCCCTGACAAAAATAAAATAATCTCCCACAAGACCCAACCCACCCCACTCCCTAACCCCAACGAATGTCCGTGAAAAGTCAAAAAAAGTGAAAAAACCCAACTCCCAATTCCCACCCCCCAGAAGTCTTTAAAAAAGGGGCAAGGGACAGTCTCCTCCTACTGCTGGCTGCTGCTGTTGAATTTACGGGCCAGGTCGGAATGCTCCTTGCGGAGGGTCTCGAGCAGGGTTTTGGTGTTGAGCAGCTCCTGCTCGAGGTAGGGAACCCTCAGGGAAAGGCGGTGCATACGTTTCTTCCAACTGCTGTGGGGGGCAGCTGATTTCTTCACTCGGCGGTGGTGGGTGGCTGCGGTACCCCGGCTCCATACCGCTGGAGACCTGTGCCGTCTGGGTGACCCAGGGAGCGCGGAGGAGGATGCAGCAGTCCCTGTAGATGTAGTGGTAGACTGCGTGTCCCCCTCCTCCTGGGCCACCAGCCGCCGATATTCAGCGACAATGGCCTCCAGCCTCCGTTGCCGGGCCCGTGTAGCCAGCTCCTTCCGGCTTGGTTTGGAAGGAGCATCTATATGAAGAAAGAAAGACATAGTCTGTAACCAATGCTCTTTAAGATTACCAAAAAATGATTCAGCAGAAAGTTGTGTCACAGTAGAACTAGCAACTTGCAAGTACAGTACATAATTATTGTGGCCAGTATCTATCTAACCTCCCACTTCTTCACCCTTGCTCTAACATTAGTGGGAGTTTAAGGAATCAATTCTACGAGCACTATGGACTCACTCCATTAGAGTCGACTATGACAGTACACCAGTCTTATTCTTCTTCTTCTCTCTTGTTTAGCAAAATTGGTACGTTAACTTCTGCAAGCCGGCATCATGCCAGCGCAGTCAACTTGCACCCAAGGAAAACAGACGCCCGCCATGATGAGTGAGACAGACTTGCGTTACTGTACCAGTCTAGTACATACTGGTGGTGATGCTGTTTCTTTTCTATTACGGGTGGCACTGAGAATACACTGTTACAAGGGCTACTGCTTAATTAATTTAAGTTTCACCCTACAGTGCCAATGAATACTAGAAAAGGAAAATGAAGAAGATAAATAATCTGATTATCTATCACTGCATATTGTATGTATTTACTTACATATGGGATGACTTTAGGTGCTTTGCTTTTTATTGAGTAAACAGTGATACATCCACACATGAATGACCGAGTTCTACTAAACTTATTAACAGAGGTAGTGAGTGGCCATCGTAATAGCCGGATATATGCTGGGCTTGCAATACAAACTACTGCTACTATGCATGGTAGTATTCGGACAAAATTACAACTTCTTTTCCTTGCCTTTCCTGCACTGGGACTGACTAACGGGTGCGGTGTTACATACTCTTCAAAGTAACACTTAGTTCATCCAGTGACCGTCTACTCTCTCTAGATACACATATGCTATGTAAGAGTCAGATAGTACCATGATCCAGGCATCCATCCATTCAAACTATGGGGCAGATTAGGATTGCGGATTTCTCGCATCCTCCGGGCCGGCGGAATCCACCGCCGGCCCGGAGGATGCGGGAAATCTGCAGCGGACTGAAAAAGACCCCCCGCCAGATTAGGATGGCTGGGGGATTGTTTTTCAGTCCGCAGCTTTTCTGCAGCGGTCGCCTCCCGTCCGCGGTGGAAAAGCACTAACATGGCTGGCGGTGTCTATCAGACACCGCCAGCCATATTAGGATGTCTGGAGGAACACATGCCTTTACACAGCGGCATTTCCGATGTGCAAAGGCATACAGATTTTTGTTTTGGGCCCGTTGCAGGCCCCCAGAGGTGAAGGGGGGGTGGGGGGTGTAAGTTGTGCATTTGCCTGCACAAAGCGGCAGGCACCACGCGGTGCCTGCCGCTTTGTGCATGCAAATGCACAACTTACATTTTTATCATTGCGGCGGGTGCTGCTTCAAGCAGCACCTGCCGCAATGATAAAAATACAGGGTGTGACGGCCAGGGTGGCGGTCACATCCTAATTACCACGGAGGGACCGCCACTGCACCTGCGGACGGTCTCTCCTACTCTATGGTGGCGGACGGACTCAGGTCCGTCCGCCATCATAATAGGCCCCTAAATATCAATCATTCTTCTTCATGTCTCTCATCTGGACAAACCTTACGTTTTCTCACGGGGAGCAGCACGCTATGCAGTCTGCAATCTCAATAAGTAAGGAATATAAAAGCTTACCACTGCCCGCCACTACCGTGGCAACCCGCACAGCAGTTTGGTCCGGCTCCGGCACTTGCACCGCCTCCTCCCCAGAGCTTCCCTCCTCCACCTCCGCGCTGGGCCCAGCACCAGATGTTCCACCTACAAAGTACATTTTAGAATGTTAGATGTCATAGACATACACCACTCACTAGCATTTTGTCTAGGAATGAAGAAATGTGAATACAGAAACCAATCTAATAATTTGTGACTGTCTACTCTAAAGTAAAATTTTCCAGTGAAGGGTCTGGTCTTGCTGCACTTTTTGGCACAACTGATGAATGCTTGCTTTTTAACACGCACCATTTTTCTCATAACAGACAGAAGCTTCACTTCTAAGAAAAAATCATCATCATCACCACTAGGACAGAGGGACCAACGATTCATCACCAAAAAGAAAAATTCAAGTTCAAACCAGGTGAGGGCTCGGCTCGCCCACAATAAATGTGTGAAATAAATAACTATTAGCACTTTTCCATTTTTAATCAACCGTTTCTGTTTTATGACAAGCTTGATTTTAATAAATATTTTTACTTTTAATAAAGCTTTAAAACTTAAATAGACTCTGTGGTTTTTGGTCATGAGTGAATGAGCAAAAAGTTTTGCAATTTGCAAGCATGAGCCTGTGCCTCTGACACTTCTGGACTCTGACTCAGTACTCTTGTCCTGCATTGGATAATAATCATCATTGGGGATCAATCATCGATGAATTCGGGAGCTAAATGACTCTGCCACACTATCTAGTCAGTAAGGAGATTGGGGGTTCTTCAAAGTCTGATATCACTGAGGTATGTGGAAAGTCTACCTGCGCCTATTATAATTGATAAACAATGCACTATTTAGTGTCCATAGTTCTGTTTGTGCAGATTTGTCCCTGCAACAGTAGTAGAATGGATTGTCCTCCTATCCAAACCAAAAGTAAAGTAGTATCTTATTCTTTCTTGTTGGTCATTCACCTTTTTATTGTTGGTAATTGTCAAAGCATAAACATTTAGAAGACTTGAAAAGACATTATGGACAATCCCAGAGGACTGCACTCAGTGCATAGAGCTATTGCTGACTAGAATGGGAGTTTCGTTTTACACCTTTTGCCAAATGTGCAATCTTAGTTAGCTACACAGACAGACTAATAAGAATAATCTAGTAATACCACAGGGAGTCATAGTTGAGGCAGGATAAGAATTTAGATACAATCTACAAGAAGATCAAAGACGATTTAGAAAAAATCGAATGAGGAACGCTAGGAAAAAATAGGTACTCTATATTAAAATTAAAACTTACCGGGGCCAGCAAAGGCGCCCTCGCCTGACCGATCCTGGCCTTGTTCAGCAGCAGCAGCAGCCTCCTCCAATGCCCTCTTGCCCCTGGGGGGAGCGGATGTACAACATGAAAGAAAGAAAGACCTGAAAACATGGATGATATTTGTCAACCAAATCAAACATTTCAAAAGAACAATAACAAAATATTTTGGCGAAATAGCAAATAGACAACTATTCCACGGAATATATTGACATTTCTCATGTGGTCTACTACGATATTAGTATTGCTTGATTTGCGGACCGTCGACTTGGAAAGTTATGTAACTCACTTCTCGTGGAGAAGCGTGGCTCAGTGGTTAGAGGCGGCAGACCCAGAAGCTGAGATCGGCCGTGGACCAGGGTTCGATTCCCCGCCTCGGCGGGCCTCGGGCTCAAAATTCCACTGAGTCGACATTCTCGCTCTGGTGCCTACTCGACTCACGGGGTCACACTCTGCGACTCTGGGCAATAGCTTGCTTAATCTCCACTACGGCCCCTTGCGGTGGGATGCCTGGCTTTCACCTTGTGGATACCCGGCCGGGTATCTCACAGGGGAATACCAGGACGGGTTCCCTAAGCAAGCGCCTTGAGGCCCCTGGGTTAAAGTGCGCTATATAAATCGAAACACATTTACATTTACATTTACTAAACAAACTACTAAAAAGGTTCGCCTAGGACTGGCAGGCAGCAGTCCGCAGCACGCGAAGTGACAGACAAAGTCCATCGTGATTGCAGATCAGCAAAAACACTAAAAAGTTTCCTACTACATTAACCAGTCATTAAAATACTCAAACTATCAATCCACCACCACTATTTCTTCTTTTTGCCAGGTGTACAAAGGAAGGACTGGACTTGAGTCTGTAGGGGCATTTGCCTGATCACAGAAGTATCAACTGCGCACTCGCATTTGCCTAATATGAACTGCAGATTAGTTTACTTCAAATTGTGCGCTAGCATTTGCCTAATTGAATTGCTGAGTTGTTTTTTTTACCATTATTGTGCACTCGCATTTGCCTAATTTGAATAGCTGAATATTTTGATATTGATTGTGCGCTCGCATTTGCTCTAGTGTTTTGCTGTACTGTTGCAGTACTGCTGACTGCATTGTAGATCGGACTGCCCGCCTGGTTAGCTATTTGTTTATCCTACCCGGCCATTTTGTTTGTTGTGCCTCGTAGCGTGGCCCCCCAGCACGCACCCGCCTCCCAGATGACCCTCCCTCGCCCCTCCCCCCCCCACTATCCACATATGACAGATGCTTCTGCGCACAGCGTTCACGAGCAGCGGTCGCGCCCCATTCGCGCCGAAGGTGCACCAAAGGTAAGCCCGTCTACGCCCGTCCGCGCCTGGACCGCGCCCAGCGCCAGACACCCTGGCCCCCGCCACTCCCAACCTTCTGGAATCACATCTGATGCCGCCACTCTCCTCGCTCTCAACCCCGGACGTTCACCACTATGCTGCGAAGCCACTCCTGGACGTACCCACGGCCCTTTCGCCTGCCTCTCCTGCAAGTTCAACTGCTTCAGAACCCTCACCAAATCCACGCTCCCCAAACACAACTCCGACTCCAACCGCCTAAAGTGCATCCTGCTCAACACCCGCTCGGTCCACAGACACGCAACAGAACTCTGGGACCTAATTGACACTGCGTCACCTGACATTGCCTTCCTTACTGAAACATGGATGAATACATCTTCTGCTCCCGACATCGCCATAGCCATACCGGACACTTACAAGATTATCCGAAAAGACCGCACCAATCAAACAGGAGGGGGCATCGCCATCATCCACAGAAACTCCATCAAAATCACAACCAGCTCCGAGGACAATCTTGCAACCGCCGAACATCTCCACTTTCAGATCCACACCGACCCCAGGACCACACTCAGAGGCACCCTCATCTACAGACCTCCAGGTTCCCGCACTCAATTCTGCAATGACATCACAGACTTCGCCAGTCCACACGCCCTCGCCTCAGAGAATTACATCCTTCTAGGAGACCTCAACTACCACCTTGAAAACAAACACGACAGCAACACCACCATTCTTCTGGACAACCTGGCCAATCTCGGACTCAATCAACTTGTTGACTCCCCCACCCATACAGCCGGACACACGCTCGACCCTATCTTCACCTCCAGCAAGCACATCTCCTTTGATCGCACTACAGCTCTCCACTGCACAGACCACAGCTGTGTTCACTTCAGCTACAAAACCACCCTGACCCACAACCGTCCACAGCCTATTCCTCTGAGAAACTGGAACAAAACAACCACCGACCAACTCCTCACTTCACTCAACCAAAAGCCTCCCACCCTCTCAATGGACCCAGACCAAGCGGCCACCAACCTCAGGCAATGGATCACCCACAGTGCTGACGAACTAGCACCCCTGAAAAAACACCAGATAAACTCAACCAGCAAAAAAGCTCCCTGGTTCAATGATGAACTTAAAAAATCCAAGAAGATTTGCCGCACCTTGGAGAAGATATGGAGAAAAAACCCAACCTCAGACAACATGACCTCCCTCAAGACAGCCACCCGCAAACACAACCAACTGATTCGATCCACCAAGAAATCAGTACTCAAGGACTGTCTCGACAACAACACTCATAACAGCAAGGAACTTTTCAACATCGTCAAAGAATTCACCAACCCCACCGCATCATCTAACAACATCACTCCCTCCCAAGACCTCTGCGATGCATTATCCTCCTTCTTCTACAACAAAATCGCTGGCATCCACAACAGCTTCGCCAATTCTCCCAGGGATCATCCCTCTCCTCCCCCCTCAGATTCTACCCCACCAACGAACAACCTCAGCGCCTGGAATCCAATCACCACTGAAGACACCATTCGCCTCATGAACTCGATCCACTCTGGCTCGCCTTCTGACCCCTGCCCCCACCACATCTTCAACAAAGCTGACTCCATCATCGCACCCTACCTCCGTGATGTTATCAACTGCTCATTCAACTCTGCCACCTTCCCAGAAAGCTGGAAACACGCCGAACTCAGCGCCCTTCTGAAGAAACCCACAGCAGACCCCTCTGAACTTAAAAACTACCGACCCATATCCCTCCTCCCATTCCCGGCCAATGTCATCGAGAAAGCCGTCAACAGCCAGCTCGCCGCCTTCCTTGAATCCAACAACTCCCTTGATCCATCTCAATCCGGGTTTCGAGCCAAACACAGCACTGAAACCGCCCTCATTGCAGCGAACGACGACATCCGAGAACTCCTGGACAACGGAGAAACAGTGGCCCTCATCCTACTCGACCTATCCGCCGCTTTCGACACAGTCTGCCACAGCACCCTTATACATCGCCTCAGCAACATCGGCATACAAGGAAAAGCCTTGGACTTGATCATCTCATTCCTCCCTGGGAGAACTCAAAGAGTCCGACTTCCTCCATTCTACTCAGAGGCCACCGAAGTCATCTGCAGCATACCCCAAGGGTCCTCACTCAGTCCCACCCTCTTCAACGTCTACATGAGTCCTCTCGCCTCCATCGCGCGTCAACACAACCTCAACATCATCTCTTACGCCAACGACACCCAGTTAATCCTTTCCCTCACCAAAGACCCCAACACCGCCAAAACCAATCTCCACAAAGGCATGAAAGAAGTAGCCGAATGGATGAAACATAGCCGCCTTAAACTCAATTCAGACAAAACGGAGGTGCTCATCCTAGGATCTTCCCCCTCAGCCTGGGACGACTCTTGGTGGCCGTCCGCTCTGGGCACAGCACCCACACCCACAGACCATGCAAGTAACCTTGGCTTCATCCTAGACTCCTCTCTCTCGATGTCCAGACAAGTCAACGCGGTCTCATCCTCCTGCTTCAACGTACTTCGCATTCTCAAAAAGATCTTCCGTTGGATCCCCCTCGAGACAAGAAAGACTGTCACCCACGCACTGGTCACGAGTCGACTGGATTATGGTAACACACTTTACGCCGGAATCACAGCAAAATTACAGAAACAACTCCAGCGCATCCAAAACGCGTCAGCGAGACTCATATTAGACATCCCGCGCCAAGATCACATCTCCGGTCATCTAAAAGACCTCCACTGGCTCCCCGTCAACAAAAGAATTACTTTCCGCCTTCTCACCCACGCTCACAAGGCCCTCTACAACCTAGGACCCGAATGTCTCCACACTCGACTGTCCTTCTACAAACCCACCCGCCAACTAAGATCGTCCAATCAAGCACTCGCCGCAGTCCCGCGCATACGGAAATCCACCATGGGTGGCAGATCCTTCTCCTTCCTGGCTGCCAAGACCTGGAACTCACTCCCCACCCACCTCCGCCTTACTCAGAACCACATCTCCTTCAGAAAAGAATTTAAAACCTGGCGATTCGACAAATAATGAACCCCTTCCCCTAGCGCCTTGAGACCCTCTGGGTGAGTAGTGCGCTATACAAATGACCGAACTTGAACTTGAACTACTACTCACCAAGCCCGGGGATCTCAAGGCCGAGCAGGTCGATCAAGTCGCGTTCCCGGTCCAGGAGATCCGTCCAACGGTGGGTGGCCTGGTTGTAGGTGCACCGGACCCGAGAGTGTTGGTACATGGCCCGGCACACCTTCCCCCACCGCTTCCGGCGCTCCCGGATCCCGTACCCGCTAGCGATCTTGCCGCCTGCCATGATGGTCCTGGGGAGGCGGCGCTGAACATAAAAAACTAGTGCGGCCACCTCCTCCGTGCTGAAGATCTCCCGGGCTGCGACCTGCTCCCCCCTCAAACGCCCGCACTGGAGCCAGGCACGGGGTGCGGGACCCTTCCCCTTCTCAGGATGCTTCCCGGCTCCCTTTACCATGGTCTGGGCAGAAAGGAAGCTAAATAATAAAGAAGAAATAGAATGGGGAAGAAGAAAAGAAAAGAGTTTAAAAAAGTAGTTTAAAATTAACCAAAAGTTGCAGAAAACACAAAAATATAGAGCTAGAAAAATAGAGGGATAGATAATAAGTCAAATAGATAAAAAAAAACTTCAAACAAGCAAAGGATGGCAGAGATTCAGAGAGGATACAGAAAGCATGCAATGAATGAGAAACAAGATGGCCGCACCCGTTTACGACTGCGTGGGTAAGTTCACGTGTGGTTTCCCATGCGATCACACGCGAACTTGTACTAGCGAGCCGCACACTTTGCGAGATTACACATCACGCCCGGAAACGGAAAAACAAGATGGCCGCGCCCGTGAACGACCGTGAGTGTAACTTCGCGCCGTTGCGCTACAAGCGGCTCGCTAAAACGCACAAAACCTTGCGAACTAACACGCCGCAAAAAAACAAATCGCATATTTGCACGAATTCGCGGCTTCCGAATTCGATCTCGCGCAAATTCGCGCCCCGCGAATCCCGCGAAATTGCAGAAAAACGAGTTTTGCAAAACTGAAAGCACTCAGCAGGTGCAAAAGTTCAAACTCATCATTAGTAACCATTCCCTGTAGTGCTTCCTGAGGGGCCCCTCCAGAGTTCAGTTGCCTACTTGCAACTATTCTATGACCCTGCTCTGACCCTCACAGCAGGCTCTTAGAATAGCTACAAGTAGGCCACAAAGGTCCTGTGAAAAAAAATTGCACTGCAACAGAAAGCAAATTACAGATAAGGAAGCAGGTGCCAGACTGGAAGTTTAAATTCAGTGACACATTAATCAACCCCAAATTAATTCATGTCAGTTGATGCAGGGCAGGTGTGCTTGCTTTCCCCCCCCCATAATCTACAGTGATGAACCAGAGGGTGGCAGTGATGTACCAGAGGGTGGCATGGGTGAACCAGAGGGTGGCAGTGGTGAAACAGAGGGTGCTGTGAACCTGTGATGATGAACCAGACGTAGAAACAACATAGTCACAACCATTGCGAGCCGACAAGTTCACAATTGCGAACTGGTACAAAACCCTTGTGAACTGGCAGAAACCCTTGCGAGCACAAAAAAAAGAAAAAATCTGCAAATTCGCGAGAGTTCGCGGATTTTGCGGATTGCGAATTCGCGAATACGCAAATTCGCGAATCGCGAATTCGCAAAATTCGCCCATGCTTAACACTTACATCCCGAGTAAACTCACCTTTTCGGGCAACGGAGCAGGCAAATTCCAACTCTAGCCTGACGGAAGGAGGCGTCATTACCATTGCTAACTTGACTGCTCTCCTGAAGTCTCTCCTTAGCCCCCTAGAAGCCCGGTTAATTAAAATTGAGGCCAGGCTTACGACCATAGAAAAATCAACGGTCCGTTTAACAGACGCCCTTAAAGCTGGTGGTGTTGAGCCTAAGAATAAGAGGGTCACACTAGTTCCATCAGTGAAGGAGGTTAAACAGCCCATATTAACTACACAACCTGACCCGATCAACACCCACCCTCCAATTCCCAAGCCAACTGAAGGGGCCCCCAAACCGACCCACTCAGGGCCCAACACCAAATCTACTCAGGGAGACCCGGTCAGGACACAAAAAATCAGGCCCTTGAATCTTCCCCCAGAGGCGGGACCATATGTAGTTATCCTAGCTGGCATACCAGTGCTGAAACCAGAGACCATAGAATCGGCCACCACTCTAAAGAACAAGGTGGCCAGCTGGCTTTCCATAAATCGACCTCTCCCCCGAGGAATAGTGAGCGAGGTTCTCACGGTAAGAAGAGTCCCCTGGGTTGGTAACTCGAGGAAATCAATCAATGGGGACTGTGCCGTGATTAACTTTAGGGATCACAGGACTGTCACTCATATTTGTGGCTGGCCCTATCGTGATCTGGGCACTTCTATCCAATCCCTACCTCTTTCCTTTTTCTACCCACCCTCGAAGTATGTACCTGATGAGGAGGGATGGGAAATAGTTTCTAGGCTAGGGGATGGCTGGGGAGCCCGGGAGGGAGGAGACTCCCTCCGGCACTTAAACAGGCAGCCTGCCTACTTTAACACATATGATAGGTTTAGCTGCCTGGATATGATTGACTGACATCCCCAGAAGTGGGGGCGGGTGGGCAAACAGCGAATTGGTGGGGCTGAGGGTGGAAACAATAGTCGATCTAACAGTCATGCACAGTGTATTATAGGGACTATGCCCCGTGCCGAATGGCACTATGACCAGGAAGGCCAACCCCCCCAAATGGGGTTGTTGCCCACTTATGGGGAACCGGTAGGAAATCCAGGGTGAAGGACTGGGATTTTCTAAGGCCCAGCGGTGCCAGGGGACAACACCTGAAACCTTTGTGGGTTACCTGTTCCGACGTACAAATGACAGAGACACGGGACACTTCCTTCGGCGTCAAAGATCGAGGTTTATTTACTGCAGGGAACACAGAAGTCACAAGAAGTACAGCATGTGTAGGTTCTAGGAGACTGCTTCAAATTGCAACTGTGGATCGCTCCTTTTATACAGTTTTTTGTCATAGAACAACATGGCAAACAAAAGGTTACGACAGTAAAGTTCAAAAAGGGTCGCTTTCATGTATTCAGGGTCCCGGAACATAATTACAGTGGCATCGCCG
This sequence comes from Lissotriton vulgaris, assembly GCF_964263255.1. NCBI lineage: Eukaryota > Metazoa > Chordata > Amphibia > Caudata > Salamandridae > Lissotriton > Lissotriton vulgaris. Next base: position 162,037 of record NW_028253658.1, read on the forward strand.
ATTCCCAACTGTAAAAGTACATTATCCCACCATGAGTGCATTCCATTCCGGCTGTAAACGAGTTAAGGTAGAAGACAGAAACAGGTGCAAGGGAAGACAAAGATAGTCAACAGATTGAAAAGAGTGTAAGGGGGGTGATATCGGAAACACGATTGCAGGATCAAAGAAAACGTGCCTAATGAATGCACGGCTGAAACAATAGACCGGCACGGCAAGATGGGTCTCGAGCGAGGCCATCTGCCTTTGCAGTGTCATCCCCCTCGTCATAAAGACACCCTCAAAGGAACACGTGTCTTCCGCAAGAGCTTAGGAATCCCAGGGTCACGAAGCGGACAGCGTGCGTTCGCTGCCTACTTGAGGGCAAGAGACAAAATGGCTGCCGTATCTAAAATGGAACCCGTGGGTTCAGATGAAGGAACCCACGAACAAGATGAATGGTTCAGATTAGCGTAGCGAAAACGCATACACCTACTAAACTCGTCATTTGCGGTTCATAGATACCAAACTCGTCCATATTCGAGCGAGTCGAAAACACCAATTTAATTGTCACGGAACCTCAGATGCTCCTTTTGCCCTCATGTAGGCAAGCACTAGTCGATATCAGAATCGATCTCGATATTCATCAGACCATCCAGATGTTGCTGCAACATCATTCTATCCATCAATGCTTCCTTGGTAACAGGTGGCCGTCTTATACACGTCGTAGCACAGAGGCCACATAAGGCAGGACCACACTGCACACAAAGACAACACGTGAACAGGAAAGCTACAACAACCCCAATGATCATCAGAATCTTCCAACCCCACGTCGACATCAGGCCCCAAAACCATCCTAGTAGCGTCCAATCACCTACGTCCACGTGTATGGACTCGGAGATCGTATGCAACTTTGAGATGGCTTGATAGACAGTTGGAGCGTTATCAGGAATGAAAATGCAGCAACTCGAATGGATCACCTTACATACACCACCTCTATCTGCAAGAACAACGTCTAAAACCATACGGTTTTGCAACGTCATAAGCCTGTCCGCCTGAAGCTCTGCTGTTATATTACCAAGGGCACGTGCAGTGATATTAGCAGTTGATTCCACCACTCGAGTCAAATGTCTCAGGTTCCTACTATTGATCATAGGTCCCCAAAACGTCAAGAAACCCTTAAAGAAGTCTCCTGCTTCTTGACCGGCAGTGTCTTCTTCGCTAATAACACCTCTCACAACTCTGGTCTTGTGATAATCTGATCCGACGGTGAAAGTCGGTGGCAACAGATTTGCAATATAACAGGTGCCTGAGAAGTCACGAGGCAACCATGTATATGCGCGGTCGTAACACACACAATATGTACCATTGGCAGTCAAAAGAACAGGGGAAGAGGCCGTTGGTAAAACATACGTTTCAGTACAGGCACTCCTTCTGAGCTGAGCTCGTGGGCTTCGGCCAAGACCTTTCAAACAGAAGTTACCGAGATGGGGTACGATCCAGATCGGAGACGAGCTTTTAAGCTGCCGATCACCCACTGACATGCTATACTCAGCCTCACTCAGATCTCTGTATGCTCGCACCTCTTCCTCTGGGATAAGCGATGCGTCAAAAATATCTCTATCTAAATCGGCAATCGCTCTTGCCAAAGGCTTGTGGTACGGGCCAGGACCATGATCTGCAGTGCGTGGCTCTCGATGGGGGTAGGAATCTAGTGCGCTACGAAACATAGTTTGGAATGCTCGAGCTGACCCCTGGGAACTATAAGGAAGGACCAAGTATGGAATTCCCCTATCCATGGTATGTGGCATTAAACCACATACCCAACAGTTGGTAGTATTCATCACCAACTGATGTTGATGAAGAAGTTGGACAAAGGAGTTGTTCATAAATTCCGCACGTCTAACCTGTTCGTGTTGAGGTAGAGGGTGAAAGGAATGAGGAGAAACAGTGGGAACAGATTTTGGTTCAGAGGAAGAAGTAGGTGAAGCAGAAGGCAATAACAATTGTATTCCATAATATACTCCACCCACCAATAGCATGGAAACAGTCAAGAACAGCAGGAACACCTGAAACAGAAAGCATTTAGTTTGTACGACCCTGTGTAGTACCGATCTTTGAGCTAGAGTCTTCTCCACTTCCGACAACTTTGAGAATTCCATCCTCTAAAAACCGTCCGCAACGTTCTTGACGCACTTCGTTCTGAGTAGCGATTATCAATCCCCAGGAGTTCCTAGGAATCGACAAAAGTACCGACCTAGTGTCAGGAACCTGCTAAACAGAAGGAAGTACCCGCACGGCCCTACGGTCAACCCGGATGTAAGGTTCTTTAATCAAACAATGTAATACAAAATCTCCTAGCTGTGGAAAAACACACACGTGGAAAAGAACTCAAGAATTAATAGAGGCTACAATTGTTCATAATGTTCAAAATGATGATGAGGGGGTAACGTGAATTTCAAAAAGGGGAAAAAGAAAAAAGATATTTATTAGTCTTTGGTATGAGAACGAAGAAAATATCTACTTCTTCCAGGACGAGTCTGTTCTTCAAATAATTGTTCAGGTTGCGGAACAGAGTCCTGTCGGTCAGATGGTAGTTCAAGTTTTGAGTTTCCCAATGATGAAGGTTCAACAAAGTTATCTGATTGCACTGAAGTATCTCCTACAGGCTGAGCATCACTGAACGGCACAAATTTCACCGGAGTTTCTGTTTCTGATGCGGCGATACCGGCTCTCACCCACGAATCCGCTGGTAAAGGTATTGGCACCTTCTTTGTGTGGGTGGCGTGCACCCAATTTTTGCAGCCCTCCAGACGAACTGCAGTTCTCGTGGCGAGTAGAACCTGGTAGGGTCCTACGAATCTCGGCTCCAAATTCCGCTTCCGGACAAAATTTCTGGTGACCACCCAGTCACCCGGTTGGAGCCGATGTCCAGGACCCTCTGTCTGTGCCGGCAGTGCTTCAAAGACCTGTTGATGAATTAACCTCAGTTTAGCAGTCAGATCATGAAGATAATCAATTAACATTGGGTACTCAAGACTGTCGAAGGACCTAGACCTAGGGACCCCCCAAATGTTTGCAGGACAGCCGAACACAATCTCATATGGGCTAAGCCCTACTCGAGAGTGTACAGTCGCCCTGGTCGACAAGAGAGCCAGAGGCAAGGCATCAGGCCATGACAAACCAGTCGTAGCCTGAATCTTTGCAAGTTTTAATTTTAGAGTACCATTGTACCCTTCCACCAAACCCGCTGACTGGGGATGATTGGCACTGTGGAATTTTTGTGTAATTCCAAGGCCCTTACACACACTCTTCATCACACTCCCCACAAACTCACTTCCGTTATCAGACCATACAATCCGTGGCATTCCATACCGAGGAAAGTATTCCTTCAGTAGGACTTTCGCTGTGGACAAGGCTGTATTATCTTTGAGAGGATAGGCTTCGATCCATCTGGAGAATGCGCAAGCCACAACTAAAACATACTTCAGGTTATTACATCTCTCCATATGGATGAAGTCCAATTGGATAACCTCAAAGGGACATGTAGGAGGAGCGAAATGGCCAGGTGGTGTAGGGGTGCCTTTGCCGGGATTGTACATCATGCATACCATACAATTCTTAACCACTCTCTCAGCACACTTAGCAAAACCATCATTCTTCCATACAGGGGACAGCAACTTACATATACCTTTCGCGCTAATATGTGACAAGCCGTGTGCCATAGTCACAACAGCTAGCACATATGCATCCGGCAACATCCATCTCTGATTTTCCGACAAATCAATCCAACATCCGTGCGCATCCAACTTTCCTGTGCTCTCCTTCCACTTAGTCTTTTCAGTTTCGGTGGCCTCATTCTGAATCGCTTTCACACTCTCAACAGTGTCCTCACACATACCAGTCTCTGTAGGCCACCTTACTGAACTCGTCACGTACATTCTAGTTGCAAGATTTCTAGCTGTCTCTTTAGCAATCTCATCCGCAAACGCGTTACCACGACCAACATCATCCGTCACCTTACGGTGCGCACTGCATTTAATAATTGCCACCTACTTGGGCAATGTAAGTGCATCCAAAAGATCGTTCACGAGCTGTCCGTGCTGGATCTTCGTGCCATGCGATGTCATAAAGCCTCTCTCTCGCCACAATCGACCAAAGCTATGTGCAACGCCAAAAGCATATTGACTATCAGTAAACACATTCACTCGCTTTCCCTTCGACAAAACACACGCTCTCGTCAACGCAATCAACTCTGCCACCTGCGCAGAATTCTGATTCAACCTCGCAGTTTCCACAACCGTACTCAATGTTACCACAGCATACGCAGTCGTCACATCACCATTCGGCAACTTGAAACACGAACCATCAACATACAAGGTACCATCGGGGTCTGCCAATGGAGTGTTTTTTAGGTCAACACGACCCTTCGTTTCTTCCTCAGTTCGCAAATAGCAATCATGTGGTGGTACGTCGTCTGATTCCATATTAGTTGGCAACAACATCGCCGGGTTTAGGACATTACAGCGCTTTATTTGAATATGACTTGCCAAAAGCGTCAACTCGTAACCGGACAACCTTGCGCTCGTCAAGTGTTGAGTTTTTGTACGATTTAAGAGAGTGTCAACTGCATGCGGAACCATCACCGTAAGCATATTATCCATGACCAATCCTGCAGATTGTCGAATGGACACCACAGCCGCCGCTGTCGCTCTTAGGCAACTCGGCAACGCTCTAGCTACAGGGTCCAAGGTCGAGGAAAAATAGGCACATGGACGCTGTTTGCCACCAAATTGCTGCGTCAAAACACTTAACGCACAACCCTCTCTCTCGTGAACGTATAGTGTAAACGGCTTACTGTAGTCAGGAGTACCTAACACAAGAGCCGAACACAACGCATCACGCAATTCAGAAAAACTTTTCTGACACTCTTCCGTCCATGGCAAAGGAGTTGGAACATCCTTGCACGTGAGGGCTACCAATGGTTTCGCTAGCAATGAAAAATTTGGAATCCATTGCCTGCAGTATGACGTGATACCTAAAAAGGCACGCACATCTCTCTGAGTTGTTGGCACAGTCATTCGAGCGATCGCTGCAATTCTCTCTGGGGTCAACCTTCTTCCCTCCTTTGACAATAAGTGACCTAGATAGGTTACTTCTTGACAACAATATTGCAGCTTAGAAGGTGACACCTTGTGATGTAAGTCACAGAGATGCTGTAACAGCGACACCGTAGCAATTTTGCAGATGTCTTTTGTATCAGCAGCCACCAGCAAGTCATCCACATATTGGATCAAAGCCGCACTAGCTGGTAATACAAACGCGTCGAGTTGACTCTTCAGGGCTTGGCTGTATATCGATGGGCTCTCACAGTAGCCCTGAGGAGCGCGTTTAAACCTAAAGCTGCGACCTCCTAATGAGAAGCCGAATAGATCTCTGCTTTCCTCAGCAATCGGAATGCTAAAGAAAGCATTCTTCAGGTCGATCACTGAGAACCAAGAAGCAGAGGCTGGAATCAGAGTCAGTAAAGCCGTAATGTCAGGCACCACAGGAAATTGCGGAATCACAATTTTGTTCACCTCCCGTAAATCAATAACAAAACGATAAACAGGAGGCTTGGATGGATCAGTGCGTTTCAAGATAGGTAACACAGGACTATTACACACGTTTCCCCGAGTCTCCTCGATAACATCCTTCTCGATCAAGTCATAGATGATCGCTAACAACGCTCGTTCACCATCAAAGGAGATACGATACTGGGGAATACGTGGCAATCGCACATTCGATTTCAGTTGAACAACATAAGGAGAGATGTCAAGCAGGCCCACGTCATTGGGACCTGTTGCCCACATGTTGGACAGGCCTCGTGGAAGGCCCGCTCCCTCCCCGCATGGCGGGGCCCGGACCCCTGCTCTCCCTGTATCCAAGACAAGAACCATCCCGGCAACCCACCGGGGCAACCCACGGCCCGTCCAAAACGGAACTCCAGCTCCTGAACGCCCCAGTATCGGCTGGCCCGGGCCCCCGTCAGTACCACTGCCCCGGCCCAGCCGCCATCTTTGGACACTACACGACAAGGCCGCGTGGCCTCGGCTCGACCCTAACCCTGGGCCTGGCCAGGCCCCGACATCGAGGCACCACCATCCACCCAGGAGGTGAAGAGACCACTTGGCAGGTCAATGGGAGAAGGAGTGTCAATGGCTCCCCTCCGCCAGGTGTCGATCGCCCCCGGCCTCCCCGAGCGCTGGCTCCACCCCCCTGCTGGGTGTCTGGACTCCCTCCTCCCGGACCTCCCGACCTCCAAGTGCGAGGGTCCGGACATCAAAGGAGGCCAGACCTATAACTGGGGCAGCTCCAGAGCAGGAAGGCAGTTGTATCCTGGAGTCGAGAGACACTGAGACAAACTCATCCTTGGAGGCCTGCTGGCGATGCCGCGGCCCTTTCTTGTGAACCATCTTCGAAGCCTGCTGGCGCTGCCGCGGCCCTCTTCATCGTGAACCATCGTCGTGGCCTGCTGGCGCTGCCGCGGCCCTCCTCGTCGTGAACCATCTTCGTAGCCTGCTGGCGCTGCCGCGGCCCTCCTCGTCGTGAACCATCTTCCTAGCCTGCTGGTGCTGCCGCGGCCCTCATCACCTCGAACCATCTTCATAGCCTGCTGGCGCTGCCGCGGCCCTCATCACCTCGAACCATCTTCGTAGCCTGCTGGCGCTGCCGCGGCCCTCATCACCTCGAACCATCTTCGTAGCCTGCTGGCGCTGCCGCGGCCCATCTTTGCGGACCCTCAAGCTCGAGGATTGTGAGCTCCACCTCTTGCTGCTCCCGTACCGGACCGGTACTAAGACTGTCCCGCTACCCCTTTTCCCTACAGAGACTAGAATTGGCAGGATCCTCGTGTCCTGGTCCCGCTGTATCGTTTATCACCTTGCCTCAAGATTCTTATATAAAGTGTGCAGAACTCATCCTTGTGTGGTGTCCATCTGTGGGGGGGAAGTTGTCTGTACGATCACCGGAGACGGTCCTCACCGGAGGCCTCTCCCCCTGTACTCGGCCGACCCTCCGGGTCTCCGTCTAACATTGGTGGCCAGCGGCGCGATCCGAGCCGACGCATAATCGTACAGAGAGTAACTCACCCCACGACACACAGCCACCATGACGACAAAAGAGTGTGGAACAACGGAAAAATTCCTAATGGAAAAACTAGAAGAATATAGCCACAGAGAACTAAAACAATTCTGCATAGAACTGGGCATTGCTACCACAGGACTGAGCACGAAAGATGACTTCAAACACGCCTTGGAATCTTGGGCGGAGACGGGTACGGCCGTACCCCAAGACCAAAGCCTCGAGACCACCGAAACAAGCACCGCTCCTACAGAAGAAAGAAGACCGGGTCTCTCACCGGAGGAGGCCCGAGAATGGGAGAAGAGCCGGCTCCACGAATTGGAACTAGCTCGACTTCGCTTAGATGGAGAACTCAAGTTGGCGGAACAAAAAATAACTTTAGAACACTTACGGCTCCGAGAGGAGCGAGAAGAGAAAAAGAGTCAGAGAGAGCTGGAAGAGAAAAGACTAGCCTACGAGCATGAGCGCAACTTGAAGGAACTAGAGATTCGGAGGCAGAACAAAGATCTCGGAGTCCCCTGGCACCCGAGCCCCCCTGTCACTACGGACCCCAAGGTCCACATCCCCAAGGATGTCGTCAGAGAATATTACCGGAACGATGATATCCAGCAATGGTTCAAAGCCTACGAAGTAGCCATGACCTCCCACCGGATCCCACGGAGCGACTGGGGAGCCGGGTTATGGGGGAGGTTTGTCAACGAAGGGCGAGACGCCCTGCTGCAACTCCCGGACCATCAGATGACGTCCTACGACCACATGAAAGCCGCCCTCCTCACTCGATACGGACTCACGCCCGAGATGTACCGCCAGAGGTTCCGCGACTGCAAACGGATCCCGGGTACGACTTGGGTGGAGTACGTGAACTTCTTTAGCCGAGCCTTCGAGGGGTGGATCAAGGGCAGCAAGGTGACCACTTACGAGCAGCTCTTTGACCTTATTGTATGGGAGCACCTCTCTAATAACTGCTTCGTCGAGCTCAGGCAGCACCTCCTTGACAGTAAACTGACTGAACCTCGGCAACTCGCCATCGAGGCAGACCGATGGGAAAGCACCCGAGTTTCCCGAAACTGGCCCAGCGAACAGAACCGAGCCTCCCAAGGGCCCCATCGCCCCCGAGGGGGAGGAGGAGGCCAGGGTCGGGGCAGAGACACCGTCCCGGTGGCTCCCACCAGCAACACCCCACCCCCGGCCGGAAGAAGAAGCCCTCCGACGCGACCAGGGTTCCGCGCCAACGTTACCTGCCATCGATGTCAACGACCCGGCCACTACGCCAATGATCCCAACTGCCCAAAAAACCAAAGCCCCATGCCCCGCCAGGTCGCTGCCGCCGCCCTGGGAGAAGAACAAACCCAAGGAGACACCGAAGAGTACAAGCCAGACCAGCCCGAGTGGGAACCAGCCGCCATGTCCCTGGTCTGCCTAGGGGAAAGAGACCTGATCCCGCGGGCACCCCTTCCCGCCAACACGCAGAAGTACAGCCAGTGGGTCAACATTAATGGGCACCGGGCTGAAGCCCTCCGCGACACCGGGGCCAGTGTGACCGCAGTCCGCTGCCATCTGGTGACCCCGGACCAGATCTTACCGAATATGCTTTGCCCAGTACGGTCGGCCGATAACTCAGAGAGATTGTGTCGGATGGCCTGCGTCCCCTTCGAGTGGGGAGGGGTATCCGGAATGCTAAAAGTAACTGTCCGCGACGATGCCCCCGTGGACTGCCTCCTGGGGAACGACCTCGAAAGTTCTCCCTGGTCAGCCGTTGAGCGAAGAGAGCACCTGGGGATGCTGGGCCTCCCTGAATGGGTCTGCGTAACGACCCGGTCCATGGCCGCCCGCGCCATCCCCAGTCCCGAAGAACCAGAATGGCCGGAACCCCCTCCCCCGATCGTCCAAGAGGGAGCAACCCTGGAATCCAGTTCTCCGGAGCACAGCGAAGAAGGACTTGATCGGCTCCGGGACCTTCCCGAACTGGCCCAGTGGCGTCAAGAGGGTGGCCCCACTCAGGAACAATTCCGACAGGAGCAGAGAACATGTCCCTCCCTCGAGGGACTCCGACAGCAAGCCCTCGCCCAGAGCACAGGAGACACCTCGGGGGCCCACTGGATTTATTGGGACAATGACCTGCTCTACAGTGAGCAAAAGATTGCTGAGCTGGGGACCAGCCGGGTGCTGGTGGTCCCCCTCCGCTTCAGAGACTTCCTCTTGAACCTAGCACACGATGTGCCTCTTGCCGGACACCTGGGGCAAGAAAAAACGTACAGCCGACTGGTGACCCACTTCTACTGGCCCAAAATGCGGAATGATGTAACAAACCACTGCCGGGCCTGCCCAACCTGCCAGGCCAGCGGGAAGAGCGGCCGAAAAATCAAAGCACCCTTGCAGCCTTTCCCCATCGTCACCACCCCGTTTGAACGGGTGGGAATAGACATTGTGGGGCCCCTGGAGCCCTGAACAGCACAAGGACACCGGTTCATCCTGGTCCTGGTGGACCACGCCACCCGCTATCCCGAGGCCATTCCTCTTCGGACCGTGACGGCGCCCGTGGTAGGCCGAGCCCTGATGAGGATCTTCTCTCGGGTGGGCTTCCCCCGGGAAGTCGTCAGCGACAGGGGCACGAACTTTATCTCTAAATACATGAAGTCCCTCTGGCAACAGTGCGGGGTCACCTACAAATTCACGACCCCCTATCACCCGCAAGGAAATGGGCTGGTCGAGCGGTTTAACCGCACCCTCAAGGGGATGATCATGGGCCTGGAAGAACCCCTATGTCGCCAATGGGATGTGCTGCTCCCGTGCCTCCTGTTCGCATACCGAGAAGTCCCCCAGAAATCCCTGGGCTTCAGCCCATTCGAACTCCTGTATGGACACCCCGTCCGGGGTCCCCTCAGCCTGATCAAAGAAGGGTGGGAGGTGGCCCCTCAGAAGACTCCTCCGGATGTATACAAGTATCTCCTGACCCTCCGCAACCAGACCCGGCGATTCAGGGAACTCGCCAAGGCCAACCTTGAAGCCAGTCAGGAGGACATGAAGCGATGGTATGATCAGCATGCCTCCTCCATCGAGTTCGAGCCGGGACAACAGGTCTGGGTGATGTCCCCGGTTGAACCCTGCGCCCTACAGGACAAATGGACGGGGCCCTTCAAGGTGGTAGAGCGCAAGGGTCCAGTCACCTACCTGATCGACATGGAGTCACCCCGGAACCCCCTACGGGTCCTCCACGCCAACAGACTCAAACCCCACTTCGTGCGCTCGGAACTCAGCCTCCTGATGGCTACCGATAGTGGGACTGAAGAAGACTCCAAGCCCCTTCCTGACCTGCTCAGAACGCTCGAGAAGGACGGCTCCGTGGAAGGGGTCAGACTCTCCGATGCCTTATCCTCAGAGCAACGCCAAGACTGTCAAGACCTTCTGCTCCAATTCGCCGATCTGTTCTCCCTCATCCCCGGGGTCACCCCCTGGTGCCTTCATGACATAGATACCGGGGATAGCCCCCCTATTCGACACAGGGCGTACCGAGTGCCGGATCGAGTGCGCACCTGCATCCAGACAGAAGTCTCCAAAATGCTGGCTCTGGGAGTGATCGAGCCATCTGACAGCCCCTGGGCCAGCCCAGTCGTGCTGGTCCCCAAGGCTGCCGCCCCGGGCGTTGCCCCCGAGCTCAGGTTCTGTGTGGACTATCGGGGTCTGAACGCCGTTACCAGAACCGACGCTCACCCTATCCCCCGGGCGGATGAGCTGATTGACCGCATGGGGGCCGCCCGCTACCTGAGCATCTTCGATCTAACAGCGGGCTACTGGCAGATCGGCCTCACCCCAGGGGCCCAAGAGCGATCCGCCTTCTCTACCCCGGATGGCCACTACCACTTCAAGGTGATGCCATTCGGCATGAAAAACGCCCCAGCTACCTTCCAGAGACTCGTGAACCAGGTACTGGCGGGCCTCGAAGAATTCAGCGCCGCCTATCTGGACGATATTGCTGTGTACAGTCGCCACTGGGCAGACCACCTCCACCACCTCCGGGAGGTCCTGCACGCCCTCCGGCAGGCCGGGCTCACCATCAAAGCCAGCAAATGCCAGATTGGCCAAGGGTCCGTGACCTACCTGAGACACCAAGTGGGGAGCGGTCTGGTGGCCCCCCTCCAGCTCAAGATCGCTGCCATCCAGGCCTGGAAACCACCAGTCACCCAAACCGAGGTCCGAGCCTTCTTGGGGCTCACCGGGTACTACCGGCGGTTTGTAAAAGACTATGGCAGCATTGTGGGGCCCCTCACAGAACTCACATCCAAGAAAAACCCCAAAACAGTTAATTGGACTCCGGACTGTCAGGCGGCCTTTGAGAAATTGAAGTCCGCCATGTGCACCGCCCCCGTGCTCCAGGCCCCCGACTACAGCCGGGAGTTCATAGTGCAGATGGACGCCTCAGATCATGGCATTGGGGCCGTCCTCTCTCAACTCAACACTGAGGGAGTCGATCAGCCAGTGGCCTTCATCAGTCGACGCCTGCTGGCCCGAGAACAGCGCTGGAGCACCATCGAGCGGAGGCCTTCGCCGTAGTATGGGCCCTCAAGAAGCTCCGGCCCTATCTCTTCGGTACCCACTTCTGGGTGCAAACAGATCACCGACCCCTGCAATGGCTGATGCAGATGCGGGGAGAGAACCCAAAACTGTTGCGCTGGTCCATCTCCCTGCAGGGGATGGACTTCACTGTGGAGCATCGTCCAGGCCATGACCACGCCAACGCAGACGGCCTGTCACGCTTCTTCCGCCTCGGTGAGGAGAGTACCCAAGAGGATGGGTGACTCTCCCTGCCTTCAGCTGGGGGGGACACATGTTGGACAGGCCTAGTGGAAGGCCCGCTCCCTCCCCGCATGGCGGGGCCCGGACCCCTGCTCTCCCTGTATCCAAGACAAGAACCATCCCGGCAACCCACCGGGGCAACCCACGGCCCGTCCACAACGGAACTCCAGCTCCTGAACGCCCCAGTATCGGCTGGCCCGGGCCCCCGTCAGTACCACTGCCCCGGCCCAGCCGCCATCTTTGGACACTACACGACAAGGCCGCGTGGCCTCGGCTCGACCCCAACCCTGGGCCTGGCCAGGCCCCGACATCGAGGCACCACCATCCACCCAGGAGGTGAAGAGACCACATGGCAGGTCAATGGCAGAAGGAGTGTCAATGGCTCCCCTCCGCCAGGTGTCGATCGCCCCCGGCCTCCCCGGGCGCTGGCTCCACCCCCCTGCTGGGTGTCTGGACTCCCTCATCCCGGACCTCCCGACCTCCAAGTGCGAGGGTCCGGACATCAAAGGAGGCCAGATCTATAACTGGGGCAGCTCCAGAGCAGGAAGGCAGTTGTATCCTGGAGTCGAGAGACACCGAGACAAACTCATCCTTGGAGGCCTGCTGGCGCTGCCGCGGCCCTTTCTTGTGAACCATCTTCGAAGCCTGCTGGCGCTGCCGCGGCCCTCTTCATCGTGAACCATCGTCGTGGCCTGTTGGCGCTGCCGCGGCCCTCCTCGTCGTGAACCATCTTCGTAGCCTGCTGGCGCTGCCGCGGCCCTCCTCGTCGTGAACCATCTTCCTAGCCTGCTGGCGCTGCCACGGCCCTCATCACCTCGAACCATCTTCGTAGCCTGCTGGCGCTGCCGCGGCCCTCATCACCTCGACCCATCTTCGTAGCCTGCTGGCGCTGCCGCGGCCCTCATCACCTCGAACCATCTTCGTAGCCTGCTGGCGCGGCCGCGGCCCATCTTTGCGGACCCTCATGCTCAAGGATTGTGAGCTCCACCTCTTGCTGCTCCCGTACCGGACCGGTACTAAGACTATCCCGCTACCCATTTTCCCTACAGAGACTAGAATTGGCAGGATCCTCGTGTCCTGGTCCCGCTGTATTGTTTATCACCTTGCCTCAAGATTCTTATATAAAGTGTACAGAACTCATCCTTGTGTGGTGTCCATCTGTGGGGGGGAAGTTACTTGTCTGTACGATCACCGGAGACGGTCCTCACCGGAGGCCTCTCCCCCTGTACTCGGCCGACCCTCCGGGTCTCCGTCTAACACCACAAAGATGCAGGAAGAGAACTCAATTCCGGTGGGAGCTTATCAGATGACAAGTACATGGGAGAGATCACTCTCTGACCCAAAGTAAGCTCCACTCCCGCAGGAGAACAGTACAAAGTCGCATATAACCGTTTCAGCAAATCCAGGCCCAAAAGATTTTCACCACAACCAGTAGTCAAAATCAGAGGAGCTTTCAGCTCACAAGGCCCAATTGTAAGGGGCAAAGGGCTAGAAACCGGATTGCTAACAGGGGCGCCAGAGAATCCAACGGAAACATTCGTTAAGCCAGACAAAGGTGCGCCAGGGAGTTTCGAATGCATGATGGAACTTTTCGCTGCACCAGTGTCCAACAGAAAAGGCTCAACTACTCCCGATCTGGCAACTGCAACGTAAGGCCCTCTCTAATCAACCGGAACTGATACTACTCCCTCTCTTTGTTTGTGGCTGTCCTAGTAGTTACCGTCATCAATATCACGCTCGATATAAAAATCGTCCACATGATACTGTGCAGATCTACCTGACGATTAACCACGCTGATCAAAACAATTATTGGAATCAGACGAATTATTAGAACGTTCATTTTGATTCTGAGTAACACCACGACCTCTACCTCGCGAAGCCTGCTGAGGACCACTACGACCTCCTCTAGATGAACCACCATTATTTCGGTCGCGCAAAACCGGACAATCAAACTTCAAATGACCCTCACCTCTACAATATGCGCATTGATTGTATCCGAGCATAGATCTTGGCGTAGAAGAGTCATTCCGCGACTGTGACCTAGCGGATTGCGATCTATTCCGCTGCTGAGAATCATTCTGATTTGAGCGCGGAGGATACGCTTGTTGTAACAGAACTTTTGTTTTGAGATCTTTCGTCTTTTTATCCGCACAATCATTTTCCTCCTTCTCCCTATTTTCGTAATACTGAGCCGTGGCCAATATCTGAGCGGAGGTAGAAACAGCCCACGAACTCTCAGAATTTTTTAATTTGTTGCTAAGGTCAGGCAACAAATTTGCTACAAATTTATCTACGAACAACCTCTGACCTCCCTCAGTGCTCATATCCTGACCACTGTGATCAATGAATGCCTCCTCAAATCTCGTAAAGAAATCGGAGACACTCTCGTCCTTCTTTTGCTTAAACGCAGACAGTTTATCCCAATTAACTTTCATGGCTGGCATAAGTGTCTTCATTAGGGTAATTATTCTTTGAGGCAAAGCCGTAATTAACTGCTCAGGCTTAGCCCCACCAACCTGCAATCCATCAGCCGCTGTAAGCGCAGCCCAATCACCGCCTAACTCAGCTGCGTGATCTTCTTGACGTATTTTCGCCCAAACCAGTTGAGGTACTACGTTGCCGAACAACATATTGATGTCGGCAAGATTCATGATCGTAGCATCCACTAATTGGGACAACTCTTTATAGTATCCTGCAGGATTTTTGCGGGGGTCAGGCAAAGATGGCTTCACCTGCAAAACTTCTGATCGCTTCCATGGGAGGTGTATCCAAACTCTCAGGAAGTGTGGCGGGATAATAGGAACGGCATTAGCATCACCTGGCATCCACACTGGGGGAACTTCACGCATGGGATACTGACCAGGCGTTGCCATCCACTCCTCAGATTCATCTTTAAACAATGCTCGAGGTATCACAGTAGGACGAAAAGATAGAAGATGTTCTACAGCACGTCGAACATTGCTACCCACAATCATACCACTCGAAAACTGAAGCTGAAGTTCAGTTACGTCGATCGGTACTTCGTTTACTTCATCATTTGATATCGCTTCACGTAAACATTTGCACATTTCATCAAACACAAATCTCTGTGTGGGCTCATTGAATTGAGAAAAGGTCTCGAAAATTATGCGCGGAGGGTTTTTAAGGGGATACCTAATCCAATTACGCGCCATCCTGATTAACGTATCACGTTCCCTACCACCAGGAAGCTAGCTTCGTCGTTGGGGAACATCAGAAACATCGGACCCAAGAAGCGGTCCAAAAGGAGAGTAAAGATTAGCAACAGCATTAGGAATGCGTCTTCGAACAGACGGAGAAGAGGAGAAAAGTACAGGGGCAACAACATGAGGACTAAATACAGGAGCAGTAGGAGCGGTAGGAGTAGCCACAAGAGCAGAAGTAGCGGGAACAGCAAGTTGAGAAGGTATAGGCAGTGGAGCAGTAGGAACAGGAGCAGGTAGAGGAATAGGGACAGGAGGATTCGCAAGAACAGGACCAACGACAGGCTGACCAGCAGCCGCCGGAACAACAGGTTGAGGAACAGGGGGAACCACAGGCGCTGTAGTATCCTGTGCATATGGAGGTGGTGACTTCAGTAGGTAGGACAACAAAGGATCCTCTACTGATTCCTCTCCCTTCTTATCAGTACTCGATGGTAGAGCGGGATAACACTTATCCACCGCCATACGTTGTAATCTATCAAAGACTTCCTTTTCCTTCTCCTCTTTGTCTCGCTGGAACTGCTCTGCATTTCTCATCGTCGTAACGATACCTTCCCTCTTATTACGTTTAAGCTGTTTGATTTCTTTCTGCTTGGCTTCTTTACGCCATAACCGAAAGGAATCGAACATGGCCGGCCTTGCTTTCCTTTTGAACAATTTTGCTTCTAGGTTATCCAAAATTGCTGTTTCGAAACTACCATGAGGTGGCCAACTAAGGACACCATCATCTTTAGTGTAGCGGACCCAGCACTCATTATATGCGATAGGACCCACACCATGGCGACTATATAACTCATAGACCGGAGTTCCAACTGGAGGTATCGGACATGAGTCCTCCAATCGGGAATCCGCACCACAACCTTTAAAGCAACTAAACAAAGTACTACGGCCAGGCATCATGCCCACTAACCGAGTTTCACAAACTTCAAGGTTTATCGATTTACGATATCCTCACAAAAATGCAAGACCCTTGGTCTTTGGCGATTGCAATCGTAAAAAAGAACAACTAAGAACAAAATACGAAGAACCACAAATGCAATGGAACCATGCAACAACTAAGCACCAACAACAACTAAGGACTCTGGGAGCGACCCACAAATACTTAACTGATAGAACAATGGCGTCACCAGGAAGGCCCGTCAATCGTCTCGCTGTACAAAGGTCTACGCCAGGTGCCAAAACAGGCCGACAGTCAGGGCATCAGTCCGTTGCAGCCGCCAGGAGGCGGGGGATCTTCGCGGGAAAAGTCTTCGGGCCACTTGTTTCGACAACAGGATCAATGAAGCGGGGTGCACCTTCCCTCGGAGATTTCACACGAAGCTCCTCACGATCGTCGGGCTTTGGACCGGTACCGCTGATGTCGCCCTACGTTGGGCG
The DNA here is from genome assembly GCF_964263255.1 of Lissotriton vulgaris. NCBI lineage: Eukaryota > Metazoa > Chordata > Amphibia > Caudata > Salamandridae > Lissotriton > Lissotriton vulgaris. Next base: position 178,527 of record NW_028253658.1, read on the forward strand.
CCAACTGAAGGACTGGGCTTTTCTAAGGCCAAGCGGTGCCAGGGGACAACACCTGAAACCTTTGTGGGTTACCTGTTCCGGCGTACAAATGACAGAGACACGGGACACTTCCTTCGGCGTCAAAGATCGAGGTTTATTTACTGCAGGGAACACAGAAGTCACAAGAAGTACAGCATGTGTAGGTTCTAAGAGACTGCTTCAAATTGCAACTGTGGATCGCTCCTTTTATACAGTTTTTTGTCATAGAACAACATGGTAAACAAAAGGTTACGACTCAGTTCCCACAGTAAAGTTCAAAAAGGGTCGCTTTCATGTATTCAGGGTCCCGGAACATAATTACAGTGGCATCGCCGAATTCCCAACTGTAAAAGTACATTATCCCACCATGAGTGCATTCCATTCCGGCTGTAAACGAGTTAAGGTAGAAGACAGAAACAAGTGCAAGGGAAGACAAAGATAGTCAACAGATTGAAAAGAGTGTAAGGGGGGTGATATCGGAAACACGATTGCAGGATCAAAGAAAACGTGCCTAATGAATGCACGGCTGAAACAATAGACCGGCACGGCAAGATGGGTCTCGAGCGAGGCCATCTGCCTTTGCAGTGTCATCCCCCTCGTCATAAAGACACCCTCAAAGGAACACGTGTCTTCCGCAAGAGCTTGGGAATCCCAGGGTCACGAAGCGGACAGCGTCCGTTCGCTGGCTACTTGAGGGCAAGAGACAAAATGGCTGCCGTATCTAAATTGGAACCCGTGGGTTCAGATGAAGAAACCCACGAACAAGATGAACGGGTCAGATTAGCGTAGCGAAAACGCATACACCTACTAAACTCGTCATTTGCGGTTCATAGATACCAAACTAGTCCATATTCGAGCGAGTCGAAAACACCACTTTAATTGTCACGGAACCTCAAGGGGACACGGTCGAAATCGCAATACCACCTGTGAGTAAACTTTTCACGAGGATTGCTCCAAGTTCCGTTCCCGACCCCAGACCGCCTCCGTTAAAGATACTCTCATGGAACCTGGCTGGTCTGGGAAATAAGCTTGATTGCCCAGAGTGGAGCACCTTTGTGGATAGTAAAGACATCTGTCTATTCCAAGAAACCTGGGCACGGGAGGAACACTTCCGCTCCGGCTTTGCGGTATTCTCCACCCTTCTGGAGGCCTTGCGATTTGGGTGGCTTTACACCTAGGTTGTAAGGCCACACCTCATACCATAGTGTCGGATGACATTCAATGTGTCATCCTGGAATGGCCAAACTCCAGCAAACTGGCATTGGTAAACGTTTACTCAAGGCCGGTGAACGTTACTAGGGAATCGAGTACCATCGACGAACTTTCCGCCTTCCTTAGTGATCTCCCACAGGTAATTTTATTCCTGGTAGGAGGAGACTTGAATTCACACTTCGAGCCTCTCGCAGGATTATCCGACGAGATTTCACTGGAGGAAGATGCGGTGGGTCTAGTTCCCCCAACGGCGGCCCCTCCACCTAGAGCCTGGACACTGCTAGCAGTACAGATCACCACGCTAATGCTTAATCATGGGATCAGGGCTTGTAACGGACGCATGAAGTCTGACATTCCCCCAAAATGTACATTTAACAAGGCGGGAAGGGAGTCAAGACTGGACTACATTTTTGTGCCACTGTCCTCCTGGTCGCACATTGAGGACTTCCAGGTGATACCCAGGGAGGATAGCGATCATAACGCACTAGAATTAGAATATTCCCTCCCTGGCACCGGTATTTCAAACGGGGGCGTGCAGATCCCACTGATTTGGGACTGTCCCTGGCCAGTAATAGACGGAGAGTGAGTTGGGAAAAGTTAGTTCCCAACTCAGAGAAGGTCTCAGGGCTGTATGCCCGTGTCATCCCTATTTTTGAAAGGGTGAGCGCATTAATGGAGCAACCCAACATTGCTGATGCGCACACAAAACTATGGATGGCTCATGAGGACCTTATTAAGTCAATTGGCAGAAGTCCTTTTCTCCATGGGAAAGTCAGGGGGAGGAAGGCCACATTGTCCTACTTGGTACAATGCGGCTTGCCGAAAAGCTAAATCAGACCTATTGACTGCCCTCAAGAGATCTCTTATACAGGAAAGGAGAAAGGCTTACAAGCAGCTGACCACCCACACCAAGGCAGAATGGGATTACGACAAATGGCAGAACCTGACTATCGCATTAGCTGTTAGGGATTCCTGGAAGTTTTGGCGAATAGTGAATGCAGGGTCTGAGGAACTATCTCCTGCAATAGAGCCTAACATCTCAGCCGAGGTTTGGCAAAATCACTTCCAGACCTTGTACACGGATGGTGATGGTGCCTCAACTGATGCACTGCCGCCTATTGACTCACTGCTAGAGAGGGACTATTTCACAGAGGCAGAGGTACGGGTGGCCATTGCAGGGCTGGCCTCAGGAAAGGCGCCTGGATGGCCTCCCGGGTGATATCTTTAAACAAGAACTGGACATCTGGGCTCCCTATCTTCTGACAATTTTTAACGCAGTTCTGAGGGGGATGGAGGTGCCCTGTACTTGGCTGGGAGCAGAGATTGTCCCTATATTTAAGAAGGGATCGCCTTTGCTTCCAGCCAACTACAGGCCCATAAGCCTTATCGACGTGTCCCAAAAACTATTCTGCAGGCTGGTACTTGACTGCCTCCAAAATTGGATTGAGGAGTTCTCCATTCTTAGCCCCTATCAGGCAGGTTTCCGAAAGACAATATCTACAACGGATCAGATCTTCAGATTAAATCTTCTGTTCTGGAAAACTGCAACAATCGAAGGAGGCAGCCTTTATACGGTCTTTGTAGACCTGCGCGCCGCCTTCGATTTGGTTCCTAGAGCTAGACTGTGGACCGTGTTGGCGTAGATGGGCATCCCTACTGACATCCTTAACATCCTGATAAGACTGCACCATGACAACTTTACACGGGTCAGGTGCGGTAGAAATGGGATGCTATCAGGAAGATTCCCCATTGACAGGGGGGTGAGGCAGGGTTGTGTGCTTGCACCGACCCTGTTCTGCCTCTTTGTCAACGGGGTAATCGACCACCTGAGGGGGATACCTGACATTGCTGCTCCAAAGCTCAATGTTTGCGGACGACACCCTGCTGTTGTCAAAATCCCCGATGGGAATACAACGGGTCTTGGATGGGTTTGAAACCTTTTGTGCTGAGCGGGGCCTTGAGATTAATGCCTGAAAACTAAATACATGATTCTCAGCCCGCCTCCTTCAACACGCCCCAATCCCACCATAGGCACACTGAGACTAGAGAGGGTTCATACATTTGAGTATCTGGGGGTGACCATCAATCAAAATATGACCTGGGATAGTCAAGTCAAGTCAAGTCAAAGAATTTATATAGCGCACTACATACCCATAGGGTCTCAAGGCGCTTAGGGAGGGGAGGAGGATTACTTGTCAAATATCCACGTTTTAAGTTGCTTTCTGAATGCTAGGTGGTTCTGGGTGAGGCGAAGGTAGGTGGGGAGTGAGTTCCACGTTTTAGCAGCCAGGTATGAGAAGGATCTGCCTCCCATGGTTGACTTGTTGATGCGAGGTACAGTGGCGAGGGCTTGGCTGGAAGAACGTAGTTGGCGGGAGGGGGTGTAGAAGGACAGTCGTGAGTTGAGGCATTCTGGTTCGATGTCGTAGAGTGATTTGTGTGCGTGGGTTAGCATTCGGAACGTGATCCTCTTGTTGACGGGTAGCCAGTGGAGGTCTTCCAGGTGACCAGAGATGTGTTCGTTACGCGGGATGTCTAATATGATTCTGGCTGAGGCGTTTTGGATTCGTTGGAGTTTCTTCTGGAGTTTAGCGGTAGTACCTGCGTAGAGGGTCTTTCCGTAGTCCAGTCGGCTCGTGACCAGAGCATGGGTGACTGTTTTTCTGGTTTTGGTGGGGATCCAGCGAAATGTTTTTTTGAGCATGCGAAGAATGTTGAAGCAGGATGAGGATACGGAGCTGACTTGTCTGTTCATTGAAAGTGAAGAATCCAGGATAACGCCTAGGTTCCGTGCGTGGTCTGTCGGGATGGGTGCTTTTCCAAGAGCTTCCGGCCACCAAGAGTCGTCCCATGCAGAGGGGGATGAACCTAAGATGAGGACTTCTGTTTTATCTGAGTTCAGTTTCAGACGGCTGTGTTTCATCCATTCGGCAACTTCTTTCATTCCTTCGTGTAGGTTAGTTTTGGCGGTGCTGGGGTCATTGGTGAGAGATAGGATAAGTTGAGTGTCATCCGCGTAAGAGATGATGTTGAGGTTGTGTTATCGTGCGATGGCCGCGAGGGGGCTCATGTATACGTTGAAGAGGGTGGGAATGAGTGAGGATCCTTGAGGTACGCCATAAATGACTTCAGTGGCCTCGGACTTGAATGGTGGAAGGCGGACTCTCTGGGTTCTTCCGGTGAGGAACGAGGTGATCCATTCAAGTGCTTTTCCTTGTATTCCGATGTTTCTGAGGCGTTGTAAGAGGGTGCTGTGGCAGACTGTGTCGAAGGCAGCAGAGAGGTCGAGGAGGAAGAGGGCGACTGTGTCTCCATTGTCCAGTAGAGTTCGAATGTCGTCTGTTGCTGCGATGAGGGCGGTCTCAGTGCTGTGTTTTGCTCGGAAGCCAGATTGTGAGGGGTCGAGGGATTCGTTGGCTTCGAGGAAAGCGGCGAGCTGGTTGTTGACAGCTTTCTCGATGACTTTGGCCGGGAAAGGAAGGAGTGATATTGAGCGGTAATTTTTGAGTTCGGTGGGGTCCGCTGTGGGTTTTTTCAGAAGGGCGGTGAGTTCAGCGTGTTTCCAGCTTTCCGGGAAGGTGGCGGAGTTGAAGGAGCAGTTGATGACGTCTCGGAGGTGCAGTGCTATGACGGAGTCTGCTTTGTTGAAGATGTGGTGAGGACATGGGTCTGTGGGGGATCCTGAGTGGATGGAGTTCATCAGGCGGATGGTGTCCTCAGTGGAGATTGGGTTCCAGTCGTTAAGGATGTTCAAGGGGGGAGAATGTTCATCATATGGTTGGGTGGGATGGTCTCCGGGTTGGTTGTCGAAGCTGTTGTGGATGTCTGCAATTTTGTTGTGGAAGAATGAGGCTAGGGAGTCGCAGAGTACTTGGGAGGGGGTGATGTCGTTGGAGTTGGCCGAGGGATTGGTAAATTCCTTGACGATGTTGAATAGTTCCTTGCTGTTGTGGGCGTTGTTGTCTAGTCGATCCTTGAATGCTGTTTTCTTGGCCTTTCGGATTAGTTGGTGGTGTGAGCGGGTGGCGTTTTTGAAGGCGTCCTTGGTGCTAGTGGTTGGGTCTTTTTTCCAGGTCTTTTCAAGGGAGCGGCAGAGTTTCTTGGACTTCTTAAGATCATCGTTGAACCATGAGGCCTTCTTGCTGCCAGGCTTGCTTTGACGTTTTTTCAGTGGTGCTAAGGTGTCGGCGGTGTTGGATAGCCATAGGGTGAAGTTGGCGGCGGCTTGGTCTGGGTTAGAAGAGTGGGCTGGGGTGTTTAGGAGGAGCGATGAGGAGATCTGGTCGATGGTGATTTTGTTCCAGTTTCTTTGTAGAGTTGGTTGGGGGTGGATGATGGTTTTTGGCTTGTTGTAGGTGAAGTGAACGCAGCTGTGGTCAGTCCAGAGGAGATCCGTAGTGTGGCTGAAGGAGACGTGATTGCTGGAGGTAAAGATAGGGTCGAGTGTGTGACCTGCGATGTGAGTGGGGGAAGTGACCAGTTGTTTAAGTCCGAGGTTGGCGAGGTTGTCCAAGAGGGTGGTGGTGTTGCGGTCGTTGTTCTTTTCAAGGTGAAAGTTGAGGTCTCCCAGAAGGATGTAATCTTTGGAGGGGAGCGCGTGAGGAGTGATGAAGTCCGTGATGTCTTCACTGAATTTTGCGCGGGGTCCTGGTGGTCTGTAGAGGAGGGTGCCTCGGAGTGTGGTCTTGGGGTCGATGTGGATCTGGAAGTGAAGGTGTTCAGAGTTGGCGAGGTTGACGTCAGAGCTGGTAGAGATGTGGATTGATTTTTTATGGACGATAGCGATTCCTCCTCCTGTGTGGCCGGTACGGTCCTTGCGTGTGATCTTATAATCTTCTGGGATGGCAATGGTGATGTCTGGGGCGGAGGAAGCGTTCATCCATGTTTCAGTTAGGAAGGCGACGTCTGGAGAGATGGTTTCTAGTAGATTCCATAGGTCAATGGCGTGTCTGTGGACCGATCGAGTGTTGAGGAGGATGCATTGTAGGTGATTGGGGTCGGGAATCTGTGGTGTGGTCGTAGCGGAGATGTTGTCGGAGCCGATGAATTTGCAGGAGTAGCAAGAGAAAGGTCCATGGGTGTGTCCAGGAGCGGCTTGGACGCAGTTGGGGGCGCGACCGGGGTTAAGGGCTAGGAGGGTGGCGACATCGTAGGTAATGCGAGAGGGCTGGGCAGCGCGAGGGGCAGGGGGTCTGGCGCTGGGCACGGTCAGGGGGGGACGGGCATAGACGGGCTTACCTTTGGCGCACCTTCGGCGCGGATTGGGCGCGGTCGCTGCGCGTAAACGCTGCGCGCTTGGGCTGCTGTCATATATGGATGGTGGGAAGGGGGAGGGGCGAGGGCGGCTCAGCTGGGAGGCGGGGCGGGCTCAGGTCAACACGAAGCACAACAACAACAGCTACAAAATGGAGGGGGGAGTCGAGCAGGGCGCCGGGGGGTATCGCGCAGTTAACTCTGTCAAGACAACAATGGTGCAAACAAGCGAGGTGCAGTCAATCATTGCAGGTAATACGCAGGTCGGAATATGGCACAGTTAATTAATGCAGCTCAGTTCACGATACCGGCAGGCAAGCGAGGTCAAAACAATTCATTAAATGGCAGTTCTAAGTATCTCCAGGATGGCAAACAGATCAACCCATAAACCCCTGTGCTCCAAATTTACAAAATGCAGGCCTGGGGGTCAGTTACACATGGGGGGGGGGGCTGTGGGGGCATGCACCTGCACAAAACCTAACAATCACTGAGAACAAATTCATCAGACAGTTGGTGGCCTTACCATCAAGCACCCCACTCTTCCCGCTCAGACTAGATCTGGGCCTAAGATCAATCGAGGAAGAGCTGGGATTAAAACCACTAACTTTCTGGCAACGAATTTGGAGTACCCCAGAGCTCTCGAGCTACCGGATGGAGTTACAGGAGATTTTATCTCTTCCAAACATAATGAATATTCCCTGGTTAAAATATATAAAAAAGATATGTGAGAGCCTAGGTAGGCCAGAACTGTGGTTGGACCCTGTAAATGCTTGTAGCAAGATTTCGCGTAAATCTTTGTCAAAGGTCTTCTATGATTTTAAAATAACATCTCTACTACAGAATCCCCGAATGGGGTCTTTAACTCAACTATTCATGAAATCCAAAGACTCTTATCATGAGGAACTTGTCCTCGATGCAACCAGCCCTCCCTTGACAAGAAAATTATTTTTACAGTGGAGGTATGGCACACTCCCTTTTAAAGCATTCAGTAGCACTTGGTCCCACCCCCCCCTACCCCAGAGCTTTGTCCAGCTTGTACGTACCACCAGGAAAACAATTTGCATGTTTTATTTTTCTGCAAAGCTTATCAGAAACCTAGAATGTACTGGCTGGTCCCCCTTCTTAAAAATCTGGGGTTCAGGCATTACTTGCCGGCTTACAGAATACTAAAGACGGACGTTTCACCTCCGATAGTGTTTGCGGTAGCCAAATTTATAACTGCAATGTGGCATATACGTACTCGTTGTCTGCAACTTGACATTGATTCGGTATAATTTTTAAAACTATTCCTTGTCTGCTGACATTTAATTGAAATACAGTGCAGTCAATTCATGATATTTTAAATCAATTTTGTGATCCATGATATGTAAAATATCGGAACTGTCTGATTTTGAATAAGTGGATGAAAGCTGCAATGTCATTTTATTTAACCATTGTAGAATGAACTTGTATTAACCAAGCATACTTTTTTAACTTTGGATGTACTCTTTTATGATCTATCTGATCGAAATAAAGAATGAAATGAATGAATGATATCATCTGTGACGTAATGAGCAGTGCATGGTGGGGGCACAAGTTATAGTTAGCTCTGATAACTATAATTGGTGAATTTCCGTTTTTTGTTGTTGTTCAAAACGTTAATGTTGTCACTAACATATTCACCTAACCATAACACACAAAAGCAGTTGACAATTGAATATCATGCCAAAATAATGAATTGGAGGGATGAGGGAATTTTGGAAGATAAAGAATATCTCTATTTAAAGAATTACTTTCCAAGTATTCCCATGTTCTCATGTTACCAAAATACATACAAATAGATAAAAACCACCAGGGAGAGTCTTTGAAAGAGCAAAAGATGACCTCATGCTAAGACTTAGAACAAGGGTCTTCCCAAGCAAGGTGTTGGAAATTGATGAAAGGAGAGTGGCAGGGTTCAAAAGAGAGGATGTAATATTTGGTACCCAGTACCTAACTAGGGAGAACATAATAAGTGAGAAAAACACAACTATAAGGTTTATCACCACCTTTTCAGATCAATCATTGACTATAATGAATGAATGAATGAAAGTTTTATAAAGTGCATGTATGCCGTGGCGTCTTAGTGTTAGGGCTGTCTTTGACATCACATGAGGAAACATTGGGATGTCCTTCTAAATGATAGTGTGCTATTCACCGTTATAGGATCAAGATTACATACCAGAAAGGTTGAAGTCTGAGGGACCACCTAGTAAGAAGCCATTTGGAGGGACATCAAGAGAACACAACAGAACAAGAATGTTTTTCCCCCGTACGGTTCTAAAATAAGTGACTTTGAGAAACCACACAAAGAGAAAAAATATAAAATTAGATGTAATATTTTGTGCAAAACTGACTTTGTGGTTTATTTAATTGAATGACCCATTGCAAAAAGATATGTAGGCAGCACAGTTTTCCTAGTGAGGAAATGCATTTTAAAACATTGGCGGGCAATAACAAAATCAAATCATAAATGCCCAGTGGCAAAGCACTTCAAACAACAATATAATGCGGATTGGATGAAGGCAAGAAATTTTGGTTTCAGGACGATACAGTGTGGCATTGCAATATTTGATATTCAAATGAAAAATGGAAGACATTTGATGATCTCGAAGGAATGCTAAGATTGTCTTTGTTGGCATGTCTATGAGTCTTTTCAAATTTCACAGCATTTAGAGTAGACTACGTCCGCTCTGAGAAATTTTAGAAAACACAGAATGTGTGTTCAGAAACTTGGACATTAAGATAGAAATGTCTCCTTCATCTAACTTCATCTAACTCCAACGAAGGGCCCGATTATGAAAGCAGTCCAACCAAATCTGTTTGGGAGTCCAACAGACCGATTACGGTGTGTCCGAACACCGTTCCGTCGGACTCCCATTGACTTCAATGGAAGCCTGTGTTCCGAACGAGAACACAGGCTCCCATTGAGAAAAGGGGTGGTTGGAGAAAACCTTTTTTTTTCTTTTTAACAAATGTTATTCGGCAATTTTTCATTGAAACTAACCGTGCCTTACAAGTCCCATTAGAGTTCAGGTCATAGTACTCAAAAATGTGTACTTCCCCATTAACAATATCATTATCGTGAAATGATTGACAATTAGGTAAGTACGTTATATCAACAACTTCATTTTGAAATGAGGACAATTATTGCCTTAAAAATATTTTGGGCTACTAATGAAGCACAATGTCTACAGCAATTTAGCTTAACAAGTATTAGAAAGGCATTTGAAACACACATTTCTGGTCACATGACAATGAAAACCAAGAGAAAACTAAATGAGAAATTAAAGTAAGAAGTAAAGCATTATGGGATTGGTTATTAACACAAAGTGGGCTATAAAGATAGCCCAATACTACTATATACCATTAACAACCACAGATACTCTCTTAACTGTTGAAAAGGAATACTGTCAGGATCACCAACTCCTCAGGGTCCGGGTGATGCAATAAAGGGTCCACCTTTTGACATCCCCAAACATCCCATATAAATGTACAGAGTATTAGGGTGATCGAACGAGGGAAGGGTAGGATGGGGATAGCAAGGAAAAGAACCTGGAACAACAAAGTAAAGAATAATAAGTAATTACAAGTACATGCAATACTACTCTCAATAGGTCTGACTAGTTCCTTAACTACCTTATCCAACCGGGCAACAACACAACAGTCCCTTGCTTCAGGAACCAAATGAATCATCAAGTGTGTATGTAATGCAGTGAAATACAAAACAACAGGTTACCACATCCTAACATCACCATAAACCCAAAACATTATTTCCTCATGATCACCCCGGTACAAACCAAGAAGGTCTTGCTGTCCAAATTATAAATGTGGAGTCAGGTAGAAAAGTATTGAAACTCTAAAACTAAGACTTGGTCTAGAAAAGGGTCTCACAGCCTTTCACACATATTTCTGCTGTTGCATCCGGCCCTTTAAGGAAATGTCAGTGCTTATCCTTGAAGCTGTTCTGAAAATCCCAACAATCCAAGCCAAGAAAACATAAACAGTAAAGAAACAAAACTCCTATCTCAGAGTGTAATGTTCTAATGATGGAGCCCGTCTCCTGGCCGCTCCACGGAGAAAGTCCTGAACGGGAAAAGAATACTGGTCCCTCCATACGGCAGTGGAGATTCCTTCAGCAAGAAAGACTGTTTTTGCCTGTACCGTACTGAATAACAAAGAAGCCCAAAAGCAGCGCTATCGGCTGCGGGATACAAGAGGTGCTCAGCCGAGCACCAACAAAGTTTGTGTCTTACGTCACACACAAGGAAAATTACTTCAAACCACGGAGATCTCTCCGTACGCTCCTGCTCTCAGCCGAGAGCGGATACTCACAAAATACAATTAATTATGCACACATGCCTGTGTGTGACGCGTCCTGATATGGACATTTGTTTCTCCTCTTCCTCCTAGGCTTTCTGGGGCATGTAGTCCGAAAGTCAGGCAGGTGCTGAAAAGACGCGATTCCTGACAGTAGATCCCTGTCATGCGCCTTCTAGAACCAGGCTTGTGGGGATGTCTATGGAAGAAGGCACCCACCGCGACAGGAGTGTGTATGTTACAACAGGGTTCCCAAGATGCATCTTCAGCAGTATACCCCTTCCAAGAGATGAGATACCACAGTTTGCCCCTCTGTAATGAATGTGCTATTTTTGTGGATAAATAGCTTGATGATGACCGTCGTCCATTACCATCTCAGTCTTACTTAGCATATTATAACACAATATAGTGATTTGTAGGCCTGCCTAGTAAGAAGAAGCTACAAAGTAGGGCTTGATTATGTCCCTTTCTGCTTCCGACTTTATCTTGCTTAACAGCAGTGCTTACTATTTTTTTTTCATTCAAAACATCTTTATTCGATTTAGAGAATCATAAAAGAACAAATAATATTATACTATAATTACATCATTTCAATTCAATACAAATAAACCTTGAGAAAATAATTTACAAAATTTGTGGAACCATACATTTGTGCAAATATGCAATTCTACATTAGAAGTGCAAAAAGTGCAAAAGATGGGAAAAGTGCACATAACATGACCATGAAGTTCTGGATACGGTACACAGTTGAGGTAGTAAAGTGCATATGTGTCATAATAAGATTTCACATGAATACTTGTGCCCCTTTTGTATTTATCACCGTATCAATAAAAAGGATAAAAAGTCTGCTACAAACAGAATTCAATATAAAATATTAAATACTATTTACAATAAAATATTCGGCGAGTTGATCCTGCAATGCGCAATTAATGTGCTTATGTTCTCTATTAACGGATCCTTGTTAAAATGTCAAGCCCTTTTTCAGTCTTGTATAGTTAATAGCCAGTAGAAATCTGCAAACTCCAAAAACAATGAGCTGTGTGTAGTCTGTTTTTAGAATACGTAACATATCAATATATTTCCTAACACCCAGCTTTCTGCCCAACGGTATAATCCATTTCCGTCTAGCACTAAGGTAGGTGGGGCAGAAAAACAGTAAGTGCGCTATGTTCTACTGCTTACCCAGCTGGCACATTTTACATTCACTATCTTCCACCCCATTGTGGGACTTTTCCCATTTAGTTGTAAAAGTTTTAAAACGGAGAGTCCCGTACCTTGATTTTAAGTGCAATATTTTCGCAAGTTGAGGTTCAATTTCATCCACGAAACCTCAAAACGTGGTGTTGATTTAACCATCAAGAATTCATTTGTGAGTGAGCCAGCTCCGCAATTATCTAGGACTTTATGCACAATAAAATTCTAATAGATATTTTTAAATTCCCTTTTTGATTCTGCAGCCAGCCTAAAATTCACTAAGGCCTAAGTCCAGAAGCCATCTTCGTATGTTAGCCAACAATGGAAATTAATTCGCCCAGTGCCTGTCTATAAGTATAAAGTTCATCAGTGACCCATATCCTAATTCAATATGACAATGTCATCCAGACTGCCCTATCCTTGATGCGCTTTAACCCCAGGTCATTCATATAAGGAATCACCGGTGTAATTTGGGGGAGGGGGACCATCGCTCTTAAAACCCTACTTTCTCCCACAATTAGGGGAGAGATTTGCTCCCGCCCCACAGCTCAGAGCCATAGAGAGCGGCAGTTTGGGCCCTGGATTTATACACCTCCAGTACTGGAGTAACAGACTTGGCTCCAGTAGCATGGAGATTTTTCAGGATGGGTGCTGTGTTTTGCATTAAAATAGTTCCAGATTTTCTTATATGCGGGCACCATGAGAGCTTAGAGTCGAAGGTCACCCCCAAATAAATAAAAGTATGAACCCTCTCTAGCACTGCACCATTCAACATTATATTCTTCTTGAAACTTTTGTGAGGGCTGATGGACATGTATTTTGTTTTTGTGGGGTTTATTTCCAAACCTTTTTGTTTACAGTACACATCAAGCTTATTCAAGAAGTTTTGCAATCCCTTTGGGGTCTATGAGAGCAGTATGGTATCATCTGCCAATGTCAAGGCACATTCATGGGTACCACCTAGCTTTGAGGAATCATGGTTTATGTCTAGTAGGAAATCGACCATATCGTTGACATAGAGGAGAAATAGGGAAGGCGCCAGGACACAGCCCTGGTGCACCCCTCTCCTCACCGGTATTTCCTCTGTCAACTCCCCACCCATTCCCCAGGGCACTTTTGCAAAATTATCTTCGTGTAGTTTAATGAGTTGTACCAGTATATTTTTTGGGACCCCTTGTTTTAACAGATTTACCCACAGCTGATCTCTTGGGACTGAGTCAAATGCGGCCTTTAGTCGATAAAGGGCACATATAAATTACCAGATCTTAGTTTGGTGTATTTCCAGGCAATACTTAGCAGCCTGAACACCTGATCTATGGTACTCGTTCTTTTTCTGAACCCTGCCTGGCACAGGGACAGTATATCATTATTGACTAGCCAATAATTTAGTTTATCCAATATCTGCTTTGAGTAGACCTTTTGGGTAATATCTATCAAGCTGATAGATCTATAATTGGCGGGATCGTCCCTACTAACCTTTTTATATATAGGGACGATCTCCGCGCCCTTCCATGATGAGGGGATGGGCTGCCCTCTGCTAATTGAGTTACATAATAAATTGATGTAAGGTGCCCATACCTCAGGATCATGCCTGAAGAGGTCTCCAGGGATGTTATCTGGGCCAGGCACTTTGGCCTGCTTAATGGCGGCTATGGTCTGCTTGGTGTCTAAGATACTAGAGTATAGTGGTTCAATCTCATTAGACATTTTTAGCTCATTAATTGTGCTTAGATTCTCGCTTGGTGGCAAACCCGGGCATGCATATAAATGTGCAAAGTGGCTAAACCATGTTTTGGGATCTAAATGGTAGTCCTGGGCTGGTTTACTTGTCGTATTGCCATTTGCAATAATCCGCCAAAATAGCGATTGATCTCCTGTCCTTGCTTTAATTGACAAGTCTTCCCAACTGGCGTCCTCCCAGTTTCTGTGTGCTACTTTTAGTGTCTGATTGTAGTGTTTCCTTTCTTGCCAAATTGTAGCCGGTTCTTTAAGCCTTAAGGCCTTGATTAGGCTCTTCTTTGCTTCTCTGCAAACTTCATTAAACCAGGGATTGGTCAGTGGCAGCTTATCGTTGGGAAAGACTTTGTCTCTCACGGCTCTGGTGAGGTGAGGTTTGATCTTTTCCACTAGTGTTGCATGGATTCGGGTGATTGGGATAGGGTTCGAAATCTCATCAAAAAGAATGGTCGATAGAAGGTCACTAGAAATGGGGTTCAAGTTTGCCTAATATAGATGGCCATCTAACTGCCCTTCTATTATTGCTCAATGTGGGCTGTGGAACCTGCAAACCTAATCAAGGTTGGTGCTGGAAATGTTTTGCTTCTAATTCTAAACATAGGGGGAGGTGGTCACTTTCCCTCCTAGTCCCTACTCTGAAATCAATCACGTAGGCTCAATATGCAGCACTTATCATAATATAGTCTATGGATGAGGAGGAATGGCCCCTTGAGAATGTGTTTGCACGCTCAAGGTCAGAGGGGCATCTCCCATTGCAGGACCGTAGCCCTTTTTCAAAAGTAAAGTTAAAAATCTGTAGGGTTGAAACTGTACACCTCATAGGTCTTTCTGTGCTAAATAATGGGATGCCCAATGCTAAGTCTTCTTCTTCCAGTATAGTTTCCATGCCCGTTAGTGGTTCATAGCAACAATTAAAGTCACTACCAAATACAATGGGGCCATTATTTGTGATGGAATCAATGATCCCTCCCAGGTGGTTGATTAAGGGTGTTTCTTTAGAGTGGTCTCTTGGTCTTATATATGTATTAAAAAGAGAGATCGTAGATTTATTAAGAAACTTTAAACATACTCCCTGTGTGTCATCTGAACTGGTAGATAAAATTTCTATTTCAGCATTTACTTGGTTTTTAACCCATATTAAAAGTCCACCTGAGGGTCTTTTTTTGGTTGATTTGCCTTAATACTAAACGTTCAGTATCCTACCTTGTATAGGGGTTCCAACGCCCAGGTCTCTTGGAAAAGGCATAGGTCGTGCTTATCTATATAGTCATGCCAATCAGGTTCCAAGAGTTTTTTTGTTAGACTGGCTATGTTCCAGAACAATAATTTGACACCATTTGTTTTGGGGACACTATTCTCCAGCATGATAGACCCCCCATGCGATGGTAAGTTTGATCCTTGGTTAATGCTAGGAGTGAATTCTCCCACAACTTCCTCATTATCAATTTCCTTGACCAAACTAGCTTGGTCGTTGGCCCCGCAAAGATGGAGCTGTGTCCCTGACCTTACCAGTGTCTGATCGGTGGGCCGATTCAGTCAATCTACTGTTTCGAGGCTATTTTGGGCCATCAGGGTAATCCTAGAGGCACCAGGATTATTTTTAGTCGCCGTAGGGTTCGAGGGAGGACCACAGCTCAATCTACCTGTTTTGTTTTGCCTAATGCTAATATTTGAATCAAATAATGAATGAGTTCTTAGGTTCAAAGTAATTAGGTTGACAGCTACTGCTTTTGAGTAAAACCTTAACGTAATATCATCTAGGCCCCCTCCCTCTTGCCGTAGCCATTCAGCACCCTTTATATTGGTTCTAATTACAGAAAGACAGTGATGTTTGGTTCTTACTCAGTGTACAGCCTTGTTAACCAAGGAGTCCTCATCCTCCCTGGTTCCTGGTTTTAATCTTGGGAGAAAAACATTATAGGCGACAATATCCCCCTGAACCTGATGCAGCAGTTCCATAACTGGTACTTGTTGGGGTGCTCAATTTTTCTGTCTATTACCGTGTTCCCAATCCCCCTTTCGCAATCTAACTGGAGGTAAACTATTGGGGGGCCTTTTCATGTGAGACGGGATTTGCTGTGCTCTATCTGCTCTAGGCCGTTCCTGTAAAATAGTCACTGGATACCCTGGATTTGGCTGTGAACTATGGATATGATCTGAGTTATGCCACTCATGAGGTTTGTGAGTTTGGGAGCAGTTTCCTGCTCCTTCTGTTTGCTTCTTAAGCATGTAGTTTGTAGTGGTAGTATTTTTTGGCCTGGTCTCTGCGGGTTTGTTCACACCACTTGTAAGCAAACTGCTAGTGAGTGTTTCTATTGTTTTTTTAATCACTCTAACCTCTTCCTCAACAATACTCAGTTTACTAGACAGATCTAACACCAATATGTGTGCATCAATAATGTGTGTTTGTACCTAACCACGTAATGGGGATAATTTAGGCAGACTTCTGTTAGGTGATTGATCCCTCCCCAAGTGAGGCCCCATTGTTATTTCTGGGTTTTCTGCTAGAACCAAATATTCGATAGCGCACTCAAGAGTTATGATTTCGTCCTGAGGCTCGCTATCGATATCGTTATCTGGATTGTCTAATATTTAATTCCTAGCTATGTTTGTTTTACTTGTATTAATTTCTGTATTTAGGTTAGGGACAGGTATTATCGGTGAAAGAGCCTTTTCATGGCTCTGGAGGACAGTAAGAGTATGGCTATTGGGCTTTCCACTTAAGGTTTTATCCTTTTTGCCATAATACGATGACATTTTGTACCTCCCCTTAGAGTTAGACTCTTTACCATTGGACAGCATGTTCTCTACCTTTTCGATAAGGTTGTCAATGGCGGCAAGTGTACAGTTCTCAGCTGCGGATTTTGGTACTTTCTGAGTCCTTGGATTTTTTTCCTGCCTGTAATCGCTTCTGCTGCTTTCCTTTTCCCCATAATTATTACATGCCGAACGCTGTAAGAGAGCATGCATAATAAATGAGGAAATACTAAGTAAGGACAATAAATTCTCAGAAGCAAATGATTACTATCATGGGCGAAGCAGAATTCCTATGCACCGAGTATGGATCTGGCACTATTTGCCATTAACAAAAACAAAATAAAACGTGCATAGAAGATTGAGACTTATAAACAGACTTTCCTCGCAAAGTACATGAGCAAGTCAAGGCTTGTCCGTGAGATAACAATGTATCCAACAAATTATATCTCAAAGGAAAAAGTTATTTAATTGGATGTTTCATTAAAAATTGTTCCATTAATCATTGATCTATGGTAGCCACACTCTCTTACCATAAATAGGGAGCTAGCAGATCAACTAGATGGATTGTCAGAGAGTTGGCCCAGCCCAGCCTTATCCGGGCTTAGACGGGCTTAGACGGGCCCACCCTTGGGTGGCGCTGCGGGAGCCCTGCGCTAAATTTAAAGCTCCTCCTGGTGCTGTGTGATGGTGCGGCAGTGAAGCACCCCTGGGACTCTGGGAAGTGGAGTCTGGTGCACGATGGTCAGCGTTGCAATCGCCCGCGGACTGTTCTGGTGCAGGGCAACAGACTGACATGCAGCCTTAAGGCGAGTTTGGGACCCACGTTGCGGGAGTCCTGCGGTAAATTTTAAAGCGCCTCCTGGCGCTGTGTGATGGCGCGGCAGTGAAGCGCCACTGGGACTCTGGGAAATGGAGTACGTGGCGCGATGGTCAGCGTTGCAGTCCCCCACTGACTGTTCTCGTTCAGGGCAAAAGACTGCCGTGCAGTGTGAAGGCGAGTTTGGGATCCGCGCTGCGGGAGCCCTGCGGCAATTTTAAAGCACCTCCTGGCACTGTGTGATGACGCGGCAGTGAAGCGCGACTGGGACTCTGGAAAGAGGAGTCCGGGGCGCGATGGTCAGTGTTGCAGTCGCCCACGGACTGTTCTGGTGCAGGGCAACAGACTGGCGTGCAGCGTGAAGGCGAGTTTGGGACCCGCGCTGCGGGAACCCTGCGGTAAATTTAAAGCGCCTCCTGGTGCTGTATGATGGCGCGGCAGTGAAGCGCCACTGGGACTCTGGGAAGTGGAGTCCGTGGCACAATGGTCAGCGTTGCAGTCCCCCGCTGACTGCTCTGGTTCAGGGCAACAGACTGGCGTGCAGTGTGAAGGCGAGTTTGGGACCCGCGCTGCCGGAGCCGTGCAGCAGATTTAAAGCTCCTCCTGGCACTGTGTGATGACTCGGAAGTGAAGTGCCACTGGGACTCTGGGAAGTGGAGTCCGAGGCGTGATGGTCAGCGTTGCAGTCCCCTACTGACTGTTCTCGTTCAGGGCAACAGACTGGCGTGCAGTGTGAAGGCGAGTTTGGGACCCACGCTGCGGGAGCCCTGCGGCAAATTTAAAGCGCCTCCTGGCGCTGTGTGATGACGCGGCAGAGAAGCACGACTGGGACTCTGTAAAGAGGAGTCCGGGGCGCGATGGTCGTTGTTGCAGTCGCCCGCGGACTGTTCTGGTGCAGGGCAACAGACTGGCGTGCAGCGTGAAGGCGAGTTTGGGACCCGCGCTGCGGGAACACTGCGGTAAATTTAAAGCGCCTCCTGGCGCTGTGTGATGGCGCGGCAGTGAAGCGCCACTGGGACTCTGGGAAGTGGAGTCCGTGGCGCGATGGTCAGCGTTGCAGTCCCCAGCTGACTGTTCTGGTTCAGGGCAACAGACTGGCGTGCAGTGTGAAGGCGAGTTTGGGACCCACGCTGCAGCCGTGCAGCAGATTTAAAGCTCCTCCTGGCACTGTGTGATGACGCGGAAGTGAAGCGCCACTGGGACTCTGGGAAAGTGGAGTCCGAGGCGCAACGGTCAGCGTTGCAGTCCCCCGTTGACTGTTCTGGTGCAGGGCAACAGACTGGCGTGCAGCGTGAAGGCGAGTTTGGTTTGGCATGATCTTATGCCGTCTTGCGTACTAAATTTGCTCTTTTTCGTGAATAGTGGCCTATGCTCAAGCGACTCAATTTTTTAAGCTGTCACTATTTTCTGAGCCTCACTAGGTGAGGAGGCCATGTTTTCCTTTTCACTTGTTTTTGGCAATTTACTGACTAGAGAGAACTGGTTCTTGTCAAAGGAATGTGCTCCCTCTGCTCTGAAGCCATAACAGACACCTGGCCAGCTGAAGCTGTGGCCTTGGTGCGGAGTGGTAGGGACTCTGATGGGAAAGGGGGGCGAGGCTTCCTAGGAGCTTTGTGTTACGTTTCCACTGGTACTAAAGGAGGTGTCTGGGTTCTGTTCGGCAGAAGTCCAGCACAGGGCAGACGTGCAGCTGTGGCGGTGGGGCGTATAGTGTCACTCTGTCACCTGGTTCAGCCAGAGAAACGGGCTCCCCTCTGGCGAAGTGGAAACAGGATGAACAGACGGTTGGTGAGGTGTTCCACGATTTCTTATACTCTGACTTTTTCTTGCTAATTATCTCCTTCTGTTATCAGGTTCCATACATTTATATACATATATATTTCTACATATGTTTTCCTGATTGCTTTTAGCAATTGCCTAATTGTTAGTTGGTTGTTGGCTAAAACTTGTACAGACTGGCCTTGGCCTTCTGTGTATCATGTACTAATAAAAAAAACAGAATACATATATATATATATATATATATATATATATATATATATATATATATATATATATATATATATATATATATATATATATATATATATATATATATATATATATATATATATATATATATATATATATATATATATATATACCCCAGAAATACCAATTCACCTTTTCCTTGTGGCAGTAGGTGTGGACTCTTCGTGGGCAAATATTTTGTTGAAGAAGGATGGGTGAATTCCCTTCTAGCAGGTAATTGTGTTATAGGAAGTTGTTCTACTCCTGCCAAGTGATGTGCTAATTCTAATTATTTTACTCCCAGAATATACCAATTGATTCCTTTTTCTTGTGGTTAGAGGTATTGTGTTTGTTGTATGTGGTTCTTCCTAGGCGAGTATTCTGTAGCAGAGAGGATCAGCTAATTGCCTCAAGCACAGCGCCTGCCGCTAGGAAGAATGTTATTGTAGAAATCCTCTCAGCAAGAGACAAGGTATAAGTGGTATTCCTACCTTGGGTAAGTAGTGTAGAGTGTCATATTTTTGGGTCCCGAGGGGGAATGTGACTGTATGACCTGATTATTGTCAAAAGTCGGGCCATAACACCCTCCTGTACTGTGAATAAAGAATCCTCCCCACTTCATATTCCAAACCACCATCACGCGACACCGGAGGAGGCGCCTGCCGTCGTGCCCCAATAGCTGGGTTTAGAAGGCTACAATGCAAGACTGGGTGAATACCCAAAACGTCCGACAACGGCAGGCTGTAGGTCATGGGATTGATCTGTTTGATCACGGTGTACATCCAATGATCCTTGGATAAAACACACTACGTAGCCTAAACTTGATGTTTCTCGTGGATAACCATACACGGCCTCCAACTTTATATTGCAGACCGTCGATCCTGAGACGATCTTCCCATTTTTTGTATGTTTGTTTTGCCTGTACTAAGTGTTTCCTTGCTGCATTTTGTATAGTGTGTATAGATCTGATTTGTTCATTGAATGAAGGTTGGTCTACTAGGTCTTCAGGTATACTGATGGGCAAAGTCTTGGCGTTGTACCCATAGTTGGCCACAAACGGAGATATACCTGTAGAACAGTGCAAAGCATTGTTATAAGCCATCTCTGCCAACCATAACAGAGAAACCCAGGAATCTCTTGCCTCCCTAGAGTAACAACGCAAATACTTCTTCAAGGTCTGATTGAGCCTCTCCATTTGTCCGTCAGTTTGCGGATGGAAACTGATAGGAACCGCAGATTCAATCTTCAACGCCTTGCACCGCATACTCCAGAAATTTGCTATGTACTGAGGTCCTCTGTCGGACACTATGATCCTGGGTATGCCATGTAATCTGATTACATTGGCTAGCAATAGTTGAGCTGTTTGTCCCACAGTGGGCAGATTCTTGCATGGGATGAAATGACTCATCTTCGCAAAGCTATCCACTACTACTAGAATGGATGAATACCCCTGATCCATAGGTAACCCTGTAATAAAGTCTAAACTGATGTTCTGCCAGGGCTGTTGAGGTGTAGGAATGGTCATGAGCTTCCTTTTTGATTTATTAGTATCCCCTTTTCCTCTGGCACAATCCTCACATCTCGATACCCAACTGCAGACGTGGCATCAATTGTTCGGTTTTGCGAATTCCTGGATGTCAGGCCAAGGGGGAGTCATGACACCATATTACGCTCTCTTTTGGAGTTCAGATGTCGGGAGGTACAGCTTGTCATTGTGGAAAGCCCAACCTTGTATGATCGAACGGTGTACATCCTGCTCTGACCATTGTTTCCATTCATCTGTGCTTTTATGTTCTCTTACCTCCTTCAGGAAGTTATTGGCCCTGATGATACGCAATACTTTAGCCGGATCAATCACAGTCTCTTGGGTTCTTGTGACCGTCTCTCCTGTGGATTCCTGTCGAGATAATGAGTCTGCCTTGTGGTTCTCCGATCCTGGTCTGAAAGTGATCACAAAGTCATACTCAGCAAAAAACAGCATCAACCACATCTGTCGCTGTGATAGGTGTCGTGCTGTATGCAAGTATTGCAGATTACAGTGGTGCAATGAGCAAGGGACTCACATCTGAGTATACCCTTCCACGCTTAGGGTGGACAAAATATTTAACAACAAGGGGTGGTGATGGACAGAGTTTCTGAATTAAGCAGAATACTCTCACCCAGTCATGAGATCAGGGCTAGATCCAACACCGTTTTTTTAGCTCACTGCACCATCCCAGCTCAGAACCTGGCTATATGCAAATTAGTCTGTTCCTGTCTCAGTGCATGATGGGAACAGGGCAAACCAAACTGCCAAGCCAATTCTTACACTGGGAAGGAAACAAGCTTCCGGGGACCGGTTTCTGGCATTTCAGCCGTCGTCGACCCGGCTTGCTTGAATCCTGATGGTGCAATGAGCAAGGGACTCACATCTGAGAATACCCTTCCACGCTTAGGGTGGACAAAATATTTAACAACAAGGGGTGGTGATGGACAGAGTTTCTGAATTAAGCAGAATACTCTCACCCAGTCATGAGATCAGGGCTAGATCCAACACCGTTTTTTAGATCACTGCACCATCCCAGCTCACAACCTGGCTATATGCAAATTAGTCTGTTCCTGTCCCAGTGCATGATGGGAACAGGGCAAACCAAACTGCCAAGCCAATTCTTACACTGGGAAGGAAAAAAGCTTCCGGGGACCGGTTTCTGGCATTTCAGCCGTCGTCGGCCCGGCTTGCTTTAATCCTGATGGTGCAATGAGCAAGGGACTCACATCTGAGTATACCCTTCCACGCTTAGGGTGGACAAAATATTTAACAACAAGGTGTGGTGATGGACAGAGTTTCTGAAGTAAGCAGAATACTCTCACCCAGTCATGAGATCAGGGCTAGATCCAACACCGTTTTTTAGCTCACTGCACCATCCCAGCTCAGAACCTGGCTATATGCAAATCAGTCTGTTCCTGTCCCAGTGCATGATGGGAACAGGGCAAACCAAACTGCCAAGCCAATTCTTACACTGGGACGGAAACAAGCTTCCCGGGACCGGTTTCTGGCATTTCAGCCGTCGTCGGCCCGGCTTGCTTGAATCCTGATGGTGCAATGAGCAAGGGACTCACATCTGAGTATACCCTTCCACGCTTAGGGTGGACAAAATATTTAACAACAAGGGGTGGTGATGGACAGAGTTTCTGAATTAAGCAGAATACTCTCACCCAGTCATGAGATCAGGGCTAGATCCAACACCGTTTTTTAGCTCACTGCACCATCCCAGCTCAGAACCTGGCTATATGCAATTTAGTCTGTTCCTGTCCCAGTGCATGATGGGAACAGGGCAAACCAAACTGCCAAGCCAATTCTTACACTGGGAAGGAAACAAGCTTCCGGGGACCGGTTTCTGGCATTTCAGCCGTCGTTGGCTCGGCTTGCTTGAATCCTGATGGTGCAATGAGCAAGGGACTCACATCTGAGTATACCCTTCCACGCTTAGGGTGGACAAAATATTTAACATCAAGGGGTGGTGATGGACAGAGTGTCTGAATTAAGCAGAATACTCTCACCCAGTCATGAGATCAGGGCTAGATCCAACACCGTTTTTTAGCTCACTGCACCATCCCAGCTCAGAACCTGGCTATATGCAAATTAGTCTGTTCCTGTCCCAGTGCATGATGGGAACAGGGCAAACCAAACTGACAAGCCAATTCTTACACTGGGAAGGAAACAAGCTTCCGGGGACCGGTTTCTGGCATTTCAGCCGTCGTCGGCCCGGCTTGCTTGAAACCTGATGGTGCAATGAGCAAGGGACTCACATCTGAGAATACCCTTCCACGTTTAGGGTGGACAAAATATTTAACATCAAGGGGTGGTGATGGACAGAGTTTCTGAATTAAGCAGAATACTTTCACCCAGTCATGAGATCAGGGCTAGATCCAACACCGTTTTTTAGCTCACTGCACCATCCCAGCTCAGAACCTGGCTATATGCAAATTAGTCTGTTCCTGTCCCAGTGCATGATGGAAACAGGGCAAAACAAACTGCCAAGCCAATTCTTACACTAGAAAGGAAACAAGCTTCCTGGGACCGGTTTCTGGCATTTAAGCCGTCGTCGGCCCGGCTTGCTTGAATCCTGATGGTGCAATGAGCAAGGGACTCACATCTGAGTATACCCTTCCACGCTTAGGTTGGACAAAATATTTAACAACAAGAGGTGGTGATGGACAGAGTTTCTGAATTAAGCAGAATACTCTCACCCAGTCATGAGATCAGGGCTAGATCCAACACAGTTTTTTAGCTCACTGCACCATCCCAGCTCAGAACCTGGCTATATGCAAATCAGTCTGTTCCTGTCCCAGTGCATGATGGGAACAGGGCAAACCAAACTGCCAAGCCAATTCTTACACTGGGAAGGAAACAAGCTTCCGGGGACCGGTTTCTGGCATTTCAGCCGTCGTCGGCCCGGCTTGCTTTAATCCTGATGGTGCAATGAGCAAGGGACTCACATCTGAGTATACCCTTCCACGCTTAGGGTGGACAAAATATTTAACAACAAGGTGTGGTGATGGACAGAGTTTCTGAAGTAAGCAGAATACTCTCACCCAGTCATGAGATCAGGGCTAGATCCAACACCGTTTTTTAGCTCACTGCACCATCCCAGCTCAGAACCTGGCTATATGCAAATTAGTCTGTTCCTGTCCCAGTGCATGATGGGAACAGGGCAAAAAAAACTGCCAAGCCAATACTTACACTCGGAAGGAAACAAGCTTCCTGGGACCGGTTTCTGGCATTTCAGCCGTCGTCGGCCCGGCTTGCTTGAATCCTGATGGTGCAATGAGCAAGGGACTCACATCTGAGTATACCCTTCCACGCTTAGGGTGGACAAAATATTTAACAACAAGGGGTTGTGATGGACAGAGTTTCTGAATTAAGCAGAATACTCTCACCCAGTCATGAGATCAGGGCTAGATCCAACACCGTTTTTTAGCTCACTGCACCATCCCAGCTCAGAACCTGGCTATATGCAAATCAGTCTGTTCCTGTCCCAGTGCATGATGGGAACAGGGCAAACCAAACTGCCAAGCCAATTCTTACACTGGGACAGAAACAAGCTTCCCGGGACCGGTTTCTGGCATTTCAGCCGTCGTCGGCCCGGCTTGCTTGAATCCTGATGGTGCAATGAGCAAGGGACTCACATCTGAGTATACCCTTCCACGCTTAGGGTGGACAAAATATTTAACAACAAGGGGTGGTGATGGACAGAGTTTCTGAAGTAAGCAGAATACTCTCACCCAGTCATGAGATCAGGGCTAGATCCAACAACGTTTTTTAGCTCAATGCACCATCCCAGCTCAGAACCTGGCTATATGCAAATTAGTCTGTTCCTGTCCCAGTGCATGATGGGAACAGGGCAAAAAAAACTGCCAAGCCAATACTTACACTCAGAAGGAAACAAGCTTCCTGGGACCGGTTTCTGGCATTTCAGCCGTCGTCGGCCCGGCTTGCTTGAATCCTGATGGTGCAATGAGCAAGGGACTCACATCTGAGTATACCCTTCCACGCTTAGGGTGGACAAAATATTTAACAACAAGGGGTGGTGATGGACAGAGTTTCTGAATTAAGCAGAATACTCTCACCCAGTCATGAGATCAGGGCTAGATCCAACACCGTTTTTTAGCTCACTGCACCATCCCAGCTCAGAACCTGGCTATATGCAAATCAGTCTGTTCCTGTCCCAGTGCATGATGGGAACAGGGCAAACCAAACTGCCAAGTCAATTCTTACACTAGAAAGGAAACAAGCTTCCTGGGACCGGTTTCTGGCATTTAAGCCATCGTCGGCCCGGCTTGCTTGAATCCTGATGGTGCAATGAGCAAGGGACTCACATCTGAGTATACCCTTCCACGCTTAGGTTGGACAAAATATTTAACAACAAGAGGTGGTGATGGACAGAGTTTCTGAATTAAGCAGAATACTCTCACCCAGTCATGAGATCAGGGCTAGATCCAACACAGTTTTTTAGCTCACTGCACCATCCCAGCTCAGAACCTGGCTATATGCAAATCAGTCTGTTCCTGTGCCAGTGCATGATGGGAACAGGGCAAACCAAACTGCCAAGCCAATTCTTACACTGGGAAGGAAACAAGCTTCCGGGGACCGGTTTCCGGCATTTCAGCCGTCGTCGGCCCGGCTTGCTTGAATCCTGATGGTGCAATGAGCAAGGGACTCACATCTGAGTATACCCTTCCACGCTTAGGGTGGACAAAATATTTAACAACAAGGGGTGGTGATGGACAGAGTTTCTGAATTAAGCAGAATACTCTCACCCAGTCATGAGATCAGGGCTAGATCCAACACCGTTTTTTAGCTCACTGCACCATCCCAGCTCAGAACCTGGCTATATGCAAATTAGTCTGTTCCTGTCCCAGTGCATGATGGGAACAGGGCAAACCAAACTGCCAAGCCAATTCTTACACTGGGAAGGAAACAAGCTTCCGGGGACCGGTTTCTGGCATTTCAGCCGTCGTCGGCCCGGCTTGCTTGAATCCTGATGGTGCAATGAGCAAGGGACTCACATCTGAGTATACCCTTCCACGCTGAGGGTGGACAAAATATTTAACAACAAGGGGTGGTGATGGACAGAGTTTCTGAATTAAGCAGAATACTCTCACCCAGTCATGAGATCAGGGCTAGATCCAGCACCGTTTTTTAGCTCACTGCACCATCCCAGCTCAGAACCAGGCTATATGCAAATTAGTCTGTTCCTGTCCCAGTGCATGATGGGAACAGGGCAAACCAAACTGCCAAGCCAATTCTTACACTGGGAAGGAAACAAGCTTCTGGGGACCGGTTTCTGGCATTTCAGCCGTCGTCGGCCCGGCTTGCTTGAATCCTGATGTTGCAATGAGCAAGGGACTCACATCTGAGTATACCCTTCCACGCTTAGGGTGGACAAAATATTTAACAACAAGGGGTGGTGATGGATAGAGTTTCTGAATTAAGCAGAAAACTCTCACCGAATCATGAGATCAGGGCTAGATCCAACACTGTTTTTTAGCTCACTGCACCATCCCAACTCAGAACCTGGCTATATGCAAATTAGTCTGTTTCTGTCCCAGTGCATGATGGGAACAGGGCAAACCAAACTGCCAAGCCAATTCTTCCACTGGGAAGGAAACAAGTTCCGGGGACCGGTTTCTGGCATTTCAGCCGTCGTCAGCCCGGCTTGCTTGAATCCTGATGGTGCAATGAGCAAGGGACTCACATCTGAGTATGCCCTTCCACGCTTAGGGTGGGCAAAATATTTTTCAACAAGGGGTGGTGATGGACAGAGTTTCTGAATTAAGCAGAATACTCTCACCCAGTCATGAGATCAGGGCTAGATCCAACACCGTTTTTTAGCTCACTGCACCATCCCAGCTCAGAACCTGGCTATATGCAAATTAGTCTGTTCCTGTCCCAGTGCATGATGGGAACAGGGCAAACCAAACTGCCAAGCCAATTCTTACACTGGGAAGGAAACAAGCTTCCGGGGACCGGTTTCTGGCATTTCAGCCGTCGTCGGCCCGGCTTGCTTGAATCCTGATGGTGCAATGAGCAAGGGACTCACATCTGAGTATACCCTTCCACGCTTAGGGTGGACAAAATATTTAACAACAAGGGGTGGTGATGGACAGAGTTTCTGAATTAAGCAGAATACTCTCACCCAGTCATGAGATCAGGGCTAGATCCAACACCGTTTTTTAGCTCACTGCACCATCCCAGCTCAGAACCTGGCTATATGCAAATTAGTCTGTTCCTGTCCCAGTGCATGATGGGAACAGGGCAAAAAAAACTGCCAAGCCAATACTTACATTCGGAAGGAAACAAGCTTCCTGGGACCGGTTTCTGGCATTTCAGCCGTTGTCGGCCCGGCTTGCTTGAATCCTGATGGTGCAATGAGCAAGGGACTCACATCTGAGTATACCCTTCCACGCTTAGGGTGGACAAAATATTTAACAACAAGGGGTGGTGATGGACAGAGTTTCTGAATTAAGCAGAATACTCTCACCCAGTCATGAGATCAGGGCTAGATCCAACACCATTTTTTAGCTCACTGCAACATCCCAGCTCAGAACCTGGCTATATGCAAATCAGTCTGTTCCTGTCCCAGTGCATGATGGGAACAGGGCAAACCAAACTGCCAAGCCAATTCTTACACTGGGACGGAAACAAGCTTCCCGGGACCGGTTTCTGGCATTTCAGCCGTCGTCGACCCGGCTTGCTTGAATCCTGATGGTGCAATGAGCAAGGGACTCTCATCTGAGTATACCCTTCCATGCTTAGGGTGGACAAAATATTTAACAACAAGGGGTGGTGATGGACAGAGTTTCTGAATTAAGCAGAATACTCTCACCCAGTCATGAGATCAGGGCTAGATCCAACACCGTTTTTTAGCTCACTGCACCATCCCAGCTCAGAACCTGGCTATATGCAAATTAGTCTGTTCCTGTCCCAGTGCATGATGGGAACAGGGCAAACCAAACTGCCAAGCCAATTCTTACACTGGGAAGGAAACAAGCTTCTGGGGACCGGTTTCTGGCATTTCAGCCGTTGTCGGCCCGGCTTGCTTGAATCCTGATGGTGCAATGAGCAAGGGACTCACATCTGAGTATACCCTTCCACGCTTAGGGTGGACAAAATATTTAACAACAAGGGGTGGTGATGGACAGAGTTTCTGAATTTAGCAGAATACTCTCACCCAGTCATGAGATCAGGGCTAGATCCAACACCGTTTTTTAGCTCACTGCACCATCCCAGCTCAGAACCTGGCTATATGCAAATTAGTCTGTTCCTGTCCCAGTGCATGATGGGAACAGGGCAAACCAAACTGCCAAGCCAATTCTTACACTGGGAAGGAAACAAGCTTCCGGGGACCGGTTTCTGGCATTTCAGCCGTCGTCAGCCCGGCTTGCTTGAATCCTGATGGTGCAATGAGCAAGGGACTCACATCTGAGTATGCCCTTCCACACTTAGGGTGGGCAAAATATTTTTCAACAAGGGTGGTGATGGACAGAGTTTCTGAATTAAGCAGAATACTCTCACCCAGTCATGAGATCAGGGCTAGATCCAACACCGTTTTTTAGCTCACTGCACCAGCAAAGCTCAGAACCTGGCTATATGCAAATCAGTCTGTTCCTGTCCCAGTGCATGATGGGAAAAGGGCAAACCAAACTGCCAAGCCAATTCTTACACTGGGACGGAAACAAGCTTCCCGGGACCGGTTTCTGGCATTTCAGCCGTCGTCGGCCCGGCTTACTTGAATCCTGATGGTGCAATGAGCAAGGGACTCACATCTGAGTATACCCTTCCATGCTTAGGGTGGACAAAATATTTAACAACAAGGGGTGGTGATGGACAGAGTTTCTGAATTAAGCAGAATACTCTCACCCAGTCATGAGATCAGGGCTAGATCCAACACCGTTTTTTAGCTCACTGCACCATCCCAGCTCAGAACCTGGCTATATGCAAATTAGTCTGTTCCTGTCCCAGTGCATGATGGGAACAGGGCAAACCAAACTGCCAAGCCAATTCTTACACTGGGAAGGAAACAAGCTTCTGGGGACCGGTTTCTGGCATTTCAGCCGTCGTCGGCCCGGCTTGCTTGAATCCTGATGGTGCAATGAGCAAGGGACTCACATCTGAGTATACCCTTCCACGCTTAGGGTGGACAAAATATTTAACAACAAGGGGTGGTGATGGACAGAGTTTCTGAATTAAGCAAAATACTCTCACCCAGTCATGAGATCAGGGCTAGATCCAACACCGTTTTTTAGCTCACTGCACCATCCCAGCTCAGAACCTGGCTATATGCAATTTAGTCTGTTCCTGTCCCAGTGCATGATGGGAACAGGGCAAACCAAACTGCCAAGCCAATTCTTACACTGGGAAGGAAACAAGCTTCCGGGGACCGGTTTCTGGCATTTCAGCCGTCGTTGGCCCGGCTTGCTTGAATCCTGATGGTGCAATGAGCAAGGGACTCACATCTGAGTATACCCTTCCACGCTTAGGGTGGACAAAATATTTAACATCAAGGGGTGGTGATGGACAGAGTTTCTGAATTAAGCAGAATACTCTCACCCAGTCATGAGATCAGGGCTAGATCCAACACCGTTTTTTAGCTCACTGCACCATCCCAGCTCAGAACCTGGCTATATGCAAATTAGTCTGTTCCTGTCCCAGTGCATGATGGGAACAGGGCAAACCAAACTGACAAGCCAATTCTTACACTGGGAAGGAAACAAGCTTCCGGGGACCGGTTTCTGGCATTTCAGCCGTCGTCGGCCCGGCTTGCTTGAATCCTGATGGTGCAATGAGCAAGGGACTCACATCTGAGTATACCCTTCCACGCTTAGGGTGGACAAAATATTTAACAACAAGGGGTGGTGATGGACAGAGTTTCTGAAGTAAGCAGAATACTCTCACCCAGTCATGAGATCAGGGCTAGATCCAATACCGTTTTTTAGCTCAATGCACCATCCCAGCTCAGAACCTGGCTCTATGCAAATTAGTCTGTTCCTGTCCCAGTGCATGATGGGAACAGGGCAAAAAAAACTGCCAAGCCAATACTTACACTCGGAAGGAAACAAGCTTCCTGGGACGGGTTTCTGGCATTTCAGCCGTCGTCGGCCCGGCTTGCTTGAATCCTGATGGTGCAATGAGCAAGGGACTCACATCTGAGTATACCCTTCCACGCTTAGGGTGGACAAAATATTTAACAACAAGGGGTGGTGATGGACAGAGTTTCTGAATTAAGCAGAATACTCTCACCCAGTCATGAGATCAGGGCTAGATCCAACACCGTTTTTTAGCTCACTGCACCATCCCAGCTCAGAACCTGGCTATATGTAAATCAGTCTGTTCCTGTCCCAGTGCATGATGGGAACAGGGCAAACCAAACTGCCAAGCCAATTCTTACACTGGGACGGAAACAAGCTTCCCGGGACCGGTTTCTGGCATTTCAGCCGTCGTCGGCCCGGCTTGCTTGAATCCTGATGGTGCAATGAGCAAGGGACTCACATCTGAGTATACCCTTCCATGCTTAGGGTGGACAAAATATTTAACAACAAGGGGTGGTGATGGACAGAGTTTCTGAATTAAGCAGAATACTCTCACCAAGTCATGAGATCAGGACTAGATCCAACACCGTTTTTTAGCTCACTGCACCATCCCAGCTCACAACCTGGCTATATGCAAATTAGTCTGTTCCTGTCCCAGTGCATGATGGGAACAGGGCAAACCAAACTGCCAAGCCAATTCTTACACTGGGAAGGAAAAAAGCTTCCGGGGACCGGTTTCTGGCATTTCAGCCGTCGTCGGCCCGGCTTGCTTTAATCCTGATGGTGCAATGAGCAAGGGACTCACATCTGAGTATACCCTTCCACGCTTAGGGTGGACAAAATATTTAACAACAAGGTGTGGTGATGGACAGAGTTTCTGAAGTAAGCAGAATACTCTCACCCAGTCATGAGATCAGGGCTAGATCCAACACCGTTTTTTAGCTCACTGCACCATCCCAGCTCAGAACCTGGCTATATGCAAATCAGTCTGTTCCTGTCCCAGTGCATGATGGGAACAGGGCAAACCAAACTGCCAAGCCAATTCTTACACTGGGACGGAAACAAGCTTCCCGGGACCGGTTTCTGGCATTTCAGCCGTCGTCGGCCCGGCTTGCTTGAATCCTGATGGTGCAATGAGCAAGGGACTCACATCTGAGTATACCCTTCCACGCTTAGGGTGGACAAAATATTTAACAACAAGGGGTGGTGATGGACAGAGTTTCTGAATTAAGCAGAATACTCTCACCCAGTCATGAGATCAGGGCTAGATCCAACACCGTTTTTTAGCTCACTGCACCATCCCAGCTCAGAACCTGGCTATATGCAATTTAGTCTGTTCCTGTCCCAGTGCATGATGGGAACAGGGCAAACCAAACTGCCAAGCCAATTCTTACACTGGGAAGGAAACAAGCTTCCGGGGACCGGTTTCTGGCATTTCAGCCGTCGTTGGCCCGGCTTGCTTGAATCCTGATGGTGCAATGAGCAAGGGACTCACATCTGAGTATACCCTTCCACGCTTAGGGTGGACAAAATATTTAACATCAAGGGGTGGTGATGGACAGAGTGTCTGAATTAAGCAGAATACTCTCACCCAGTTATGAGATCAGGGCTAGATCCAACACCGTTTTTTAGCTCACTGCACCATCCCAGCTCAGAACCTGGCTATATGCAAATTAGTCTGTTCCTGTCCCAGTGCATGATGGGAACAGGGCAAACCAAACTGACAAGCCAATTCTTACACTGGGAAGGAAACAAGCTTCCGGGGACCGGTTTCTGGCATTTCAGCCGTCGTCGGCCCGGCTTGCTTGAAACCTGATGGTGCAATGAGCAAGGGACTCACATCTGAGAATACCCTTCCACGTTTAGGGTGGACAAAATATTTAACATCAAGGGGTGGTGATGGACAGAGTTTCTGAATTAAGCAGAATACTTTCACCCAGTCATGAGATCAGGGCTAGATCCAACACCGTTTTTTAGCTCACTGCACCATCCCAGCTCAGAACCTGGCTATATGCAAATTAGTCTGTTCCTGTCCCAGTGCATGATGGAAACAGGGCAAAACAAACTGCCAAGCCAATTCTTACACTAGAAAGGAAACAAGCTTCCTGGGACCGGTTTCTGGCATTTAAGCCGTCGTCGGCCCGGCTTGCTTGAATCCTGATGGTGCAATGAGCAAGGGACTCACATCTGAGTATACCCTTCCACGCTTAGGTTGGACAAAATATTTAACAACAAGAGGTGGTGATGGACAGAGTTTCTGAATTAAGCAGAATACTCTCACCCAGTCATGAGATCAGGGCTAGATCCAACACAGTTTTTTAGCTCACTGCACCATCCCAGCTCAGAACCTGGCTATATGCAAATCAGTCTGTTCCTGTCCCAGTGCATGATGGGAACAGGGCAAACCAAACTGCCAAGCCAATTCTTACACTGGGAAGGAAACAAGCTTCCGGGGACCGGTTTCTGGCATTTCAGCCGTCGTCGGCCCGGCTTGCTTTAATCCTGATGGTGCAATGAGCAAGGGACTCACATCTGAGTATACCCTTCCACGCTTAGGGTGGACAAAATATTTAACAACAAGGTGTGGTGATGGACAGAGTTTCTGAAGTAAGCAGAATACTCTCACCCAGTCATGAGATCAGGGCTAGATCCAACACCGTTTTTTAGCTCACTGCACCATCCCAGCTCAGAACCTGGCTATATGCAAATTAGTCTGTTCCTGTCCCAGTGCATGATGGGAACAGGGCAAAAAAAACTGCCAAGCCAATACTTACACTCGGAAGGAAACAAGCTTCCTGGGACCGGTTTCTGGCATTTCAGCCGTCGTCGGCCCGGCTTGCTTGAATCCTGATGGTGCAATGAGCAAGGGACTCACATCTGAGTATACCCTTCCACGCTTAGGGTGGACAAAATATTTAACAACAAGGGGTTGTGATGGACAGAGTTTCTGAATTAAGCAGAATACTCTCACCCAGTCATGAGATCAGGGCTAGATCCAACACCGTTTTTTAGCTCACTGCACCATCCCAGCTCAGAACCTGGCTATATGCAAATCAGTCTGTTCCTGTCCCAGTGCATGATGGGAACAGGGCAAACCAAACTGCCAAGCCAATTCTTACACTGGGACGGAAACAAGCTTCCCGGGACCGGTTTCTGGCATTTCAGCCGTCGTCGGCCCGGCTTGCTTGAATCCTGATGGTGCAATGAGCAAGGGACTCACATCTGAGTATACCCTTCCACGCTTAGGGTGGACAAAATATTTAACAACAAGGGGTGGTGATGGACAGAGTTTCTGAATTAAGCAGAATACTCTCACCCAGTCATGAGATCAGGGCTAGATCCAACACCGTTTTTTAGCTCACTGCACCATCCCAGCTCAGAACCTGGCTATATGCAATTTAGTCTGTTCCTGTCCCAGTGCATGATGGGAACAGGGCAAACCAAACTGCCAAGCCAATTCTTACACTGGGAAGGAAACAAGCTTCCGGGGACCGGTTTCTGGCATTTCAGCCGTCGTTGGCCCGGCTTGCTTGAATCCTGATGGTGCAATGAGCAAGGGACTCACATCTGAGTATACCCTTCCACGCTTAGGGTGGACAAAATATTTAACATCAAGGGGTGGTGATGGACAGAGTTTCTGAATTAAGCAGAATACTCTCACCCAGTCATGAGATCAGGGCTAGATCCAACACCGTTTTTTAGCTCACTGCACCATCCCAGCTCAGAACCTGGCTATATGCAAATTAGTCTGTTCCTGTCCCAGTGCATGATGGGAACAGGGCAAACCAAACTGACAAGCCAATTCTTACACTGGGAAGGAAACAAGCTTCCGGGGACCGGTTTCTGGCATTTCAGCCGTCGTCGGCCCGGCTTGCTTGAATCCTGATGGTGCAATGAGCAAGGGACTCACATCTGAGTATACCCTTCCACGCTTAGGGTGGACAAAATATTTAACAACAAGGGGTGGTGATGGACAGAGTTTCTGAATTAAGCAGAATACTCTCACCCAGTCATGAGATCAGGGCTAGATCCAACACCGTTTTTAGCTCACTGCACCATCCCAGCTCAGAACCTGGCTATATGCAAATTAGTCTGTTCCTGTCCCAGTGCATGATGGGAACAGGGCAAACCAAACTGCCAAGCCAATTCTTCCACTGGGAAGGAAACAAGTTCCGGGGACCGGTTTCTGGCATTTCAGCCGTCGTCAGCCCGGCTTGCTTGAATCCTGATGGTGCAATGAGCAAGGGACTCACATCTGAGTATACCCTTCCATGCTTAGGGTGGACAAAATATTTAACAACAAGGGGTGGTGATGGACAGAGTTTCTGAATTAAGCAGAATACTCTCACCCAGTCATGAGATCAGGGCTAGATCCAACACCGTTTTTTAGCTCACTGCACCATCCCAGCTCAGAACCTGGCTATATGCAAATTAGTCTGTTCCTGTCCCAGTGCATGATGGGAACAGGGCAAACCAAACTGCCAAGCCAATTCTTACACTGGGAAGGAAACAAGCTTCCGGGGACCGGTTTCTGGCATTTCAGCCGTCGTCGGCCCGGCTTGCTTGAAACCTGATGGTGCAATGAGCAAGGGACTCACATCTGAGTATACCCTTCCACGCTTAGGGTGGACAAAATATTTAACATCAAGGGGTGGTGATGGACAGAGTTTCTGAATTAAGCAGAATACTTTCACCCAGTCATGAGATCAGGGCTAGATCCAACACCGTTTTTTAGCTCACTGCACCATCCCAGCTCAGAACCTGGCTATATGCAAATGAGTCTGTTCCTGTCCCAGTGCATGATGGGAACAGGGCAAAACAAACTGCCAAGCCAATTCTTACACTAGAAAGGAAACAAGCTTCCTGGGACCGGTTTCTGGCATTTAAGCCGTCGTCGGCCCGGCTTGCTTGAATCCTGATGGTGCAATGAGCAAGGGACTCACATCTGAGTATACCCTTCCACGCTTAGGTTGGACAAAATATTCAACAACAAGAGGTGGTGATGGACAGAGTTTCTGAATTAAGCAGAATACTCTCACCCAGTCATGAGATCAGGGCTAGATCCAACACAGTTTTTTAGCTCACTGCACCATCCCAGCTCAGAACCTGGCTATATGCAAATCAGTCTGTTCCTGTGCCAGTGCATGATGGGAACAGGGCAAACCAAACTGCCAAGCCAATTCTTACACTGGGAAGGAAACAAGCTTCCGGGGACCGGTTTCCGGCATTTCAGCCGTCGTCGGCCCGGCTTGCTTGAATCCTGATGGTGCAATGAGCAAGGGACTCACATCTGAGTATACCCTTCCACGCTGAGGGTGGACAAAATATTTAACAACAAGGGGTGGTGATGGACAGAGTTTCTGAATTAAGCAGAATACTCTCACCCAGTCATGAGATCAGGGCTAGATCCAGCACCGTTTTTTAGCTCACTGCACCATCCCAGCTCAGAACCAGGCTATATGCAAATTAGTCTGTTCCTGTCCCAGTGCATGATGGGAACAGGGCAAACCAAACTGCCAAGCCAATTCTTACACTGGGAAGGAAACAAGCTTCTGGGGACCGGTTTCTGGCATTTCAGCCGTCGTCGGCCCGGCTTGCTTGAATCCTGATGTTGCAATGAGCAAGGGACTCACATCTGAGTATACCCTTCCACGCTTAGGGTGGACAAAATATTTAACAACAAGGGGTGGTGATGGACAGAGTTTCTGAATTAAGCAGAAAACTCTCACCGAATCATGAGATCAGGGCTAGATCCAACACTGTTTTTTAGCTCACTGCACCATCCCAGCTCAGAACCTGGCTATATGCAAATTAGTCTGTTCCTGTCCCAGTGCATGATGGGAACAGGGCAAACCAAACTGCCAAGCCAATTCTTCCACTGGGAAGGAAACAAGTTCCGGGGACCGGTTTCTGGCATTTCAGCCGTCGTCAGCCCGGCTTGCTTGAATCCTGATGGTGCAATGAGCAAGGGACTCACATCTGAGTATGCCCTTCCACGCTTAGGGTGGGCAAAATATTTTTCAACAAGGGGTGGTGATGGACAGAGTTTCTGAATTAAGCAGAATACTCTCACCCAGTCATGAGATCAGGGCTAGATCCAACACCGTTTTTTAGCTCACTGCACCATCCCAGCTCAGAACCTGGCTATATGCAAATTAGTCTGTTCCTGTCCCAGTGCATGATGGGAACAGGGCAAACCAAACTGCCAAGCCAATTCTTACACTGGGAAGGAAACAAGCTTCCGGGGACCGGTTTCTGGCATTTCAGCCGTCGTCGGCCCGGCTTGCTTGAATCCTGATGGTGCAATGAGCAAGGGACTCACATCTGAGTATACCCTTCCACGCTTAGGGTGGACAAAATATTTAACAACAAGGTGTGGTGATGGACAGAGTTTCTGAATTAAGCAGAATACTCTCACCCAGTCATGAGATCAGGGCTAGATCCAACACCGTTTTTTAGCTCACTGCACCATCCCAGCTCAGAACCTGGCTATATGCAAATTAGTCTGTTCCTGTCCCAGTGCATGATGGGAACAGGGCAAAAAAAACTGCCAAGCCAATACTTACATTCGGAAGGAAACAAGCTTCCTGGGACCGGTTTCTGGCATTTCAGCCGTTGTCGGCCCGGCTTGCTTGAATCCTGATGGTGCAATGAGCAAGGGACTCACATCTGAGTATACCCTTCCACGCTTAGGGTGGACAAAATATTTAACAACAAGGGGTGGTGATGGACAGAGTTTCTGAATTAAGCAGAATACTCTCACCCAGTCATGAGATCAGGGCTAGATCCAAAACCATTTTTTAGCTCACTGCAACATCCCAGCTCAGAACCTGGCTATATGCAAATCAGTCTGTTCCTGTCCCAGTGCATGATGGGAACAGGGCAAACCAAACTGCCAAGCCAATTCTTACACTGGGACGGAAACAAGCTTCCCGGGACCGGTTTCTGGCATTTCAGCCGTCGTCGACCCGGCTTGCTTGAATCCTGATGGTGCAATGAGCAAGGGACTCTCATCTGAGTATACCCTTCCATGCTTAGGGTGGACAAAATATTTAACAACAAGTGGTGGTGATGGACAGAGTTTCTGAATTAAGCAGAATACTCTCACCCAGTCATGAGATCAGGGCTAGATCCAACACCGTTTTTTAGCTCACTGCACCATCCCAGCTCAGAACCTGGCTATATGCAAATTAGTCTGTTCCTGTCCCAGTGCATGATGGGAACAGGGCAAACCAAACTGCCAAGCCAATTCTTACACTGGGAAGGAAACAAGCTTCTGGGGACCGGTTTCTGGCATTTCAGCCGTCGTCGGCCCGGCTTGCTTGAATCCTGATGGTGCAATGAGCAAGGGACTCACATCTGAGTATACCCTTCCACGCTTAGGGTGGACAAAATATTTAACAACAAGGGGTGGTGATGGACAGAGTTTCTGAATTTAGCAGAATACTCTCACCCAGTCATGAGATCAGGGCTAGATCCAACACCGTTTTTTAGCTCACTGCACCATCCCAGCTCAGAACCTGGCTATATGCAAATTAGTCTGTTCCTGTCCCAGTGCATGATGGGAACAGGGCAAACCAAACTGCCAAGCCAATTCTTACACTGGGAAGGAAACAAGCTTCCGGGGACCGGTTTCTGGCATTTCAGCCGTCGTCAGCCCGGCTTGCTTGAATCCTGATGGTGCAATGAGCAAGGGACTCACATCTGAGTATACCCTTCCACGCTTAGGGTGGACAAAATATTTAACAACAAGGGGTGGTGATGGACAGAGTTTCTGAATTAAGCAGAATACTCTCACCCAGTCATGAGATCAGGGCTAGATCCAACACCATTTTTTAGCTCACTGCAACATCCCAGCTCAGAACCTGGCTATATGCAAATCAGTCTGTTCCTGTCCCAGTGCATGATGGGAACAGGGCAAACCAAACTGCCAAGCCAATTCTTACACTGGGACGGAAACAAGCTTCCCGGGACCGGTTTCTGGCATTTCAGCCGTCGTCGACCCGGCTTGCTTGAATCCTGATGGTGCAATGAGCAAGGGACTCTCATCTGAGTATACCCTTCCATGCTTAGGGTGGACAAAATATTTAACAACAAGGGGTGGTGATGGACAGAGTTTCTGAATTAAGCAGAATACTCTCACCCAGTCATGAGATCAGGGCTAGATCCAACACCGTTTTTTAGCTCACTGGACCATCCCAGCTCAGAACCTGGCTATATGCAAATTAGTCTGTTCCTGTCCCAGTGCATGATGGGAACAGGGCAAACCAAACTGCCAAGCCAATTCTTACACTGGGAAGGAAACAAGCTTCTGGGGACCGGTTTCTGGCATTTCAGCCGTCGTCGGCCCGGCTTGCTTGAATCCTGATGGTGCAATGAGCAAGGGACTCACATCTGAGTATACCCTTCCACGCTTAGGGTGGACAAAATATTTAACAACAAGGGGTGGTGATGGACAGAGTTTCTGAATTTAGCAGAATACTCTCACCCAGTCATGAGATCAGGGCTAGATCCAACACCGTTTTTTAGCTCACTGCACCATCCCAGCTCAGAACCTGGCTATATGCAAATTAGTCTGTTCCTGTCCCAGTGCATGATGGGAACAGGGCAAACCAAACTGCCAAGCCAATTCTTACACTGGGAAGGAAACAAGCTTCCGGGAACCGGTTTCTGGCATTTCAGCCGTCGTCAGCCCGGCTTGCTTGAATCCTGATGGTGCAATGAGCAAGGGACTCACATCTGAGTATGCCCTTCCACACTTAGGGTGGGCAAAATATTTTTCAACAAGGGGTGGTGATGGACAGAGTTTCTGAATTAAGCAGAATACTCTCACCCAGTCATGAGATCAGGGCTAGATCCAACACCGTTTTTTAGCTCACTGCACCATCCCAGCTCAGAACCTGGCTATATGCAAATCAGTCTGTTCCTGTCCCAGTGCATGATGGGAACAGGGCAAACCAAACTGCCAAGCCAATTCTTACACTGGGACGGAAACAAGCTTCCCGGGACCGGTTTCTGGCATTTCAGCCGTCGTCGGCCCGGCTTACTTGAATCCTGATGGTGCAATGAGCAAGGGACTCACATCTGAGTATACCCTTCCATGCTTAGGGTGGACAAAATATTTAACAACAAGGGGTGGTGATGGACAGAGTTTCTGAATTAAGCAGAATACTCTCACCCAGTCATGAGATCAGGGCTAGATCCAACACCGTTTTTTAGCTCACTGCACCATCCCAGCTCAGAACCTGGCTATATGCAAATTAGTCTGTTCCTGTCCCAGTGCATGATGGGAACAGGGCAAACCAAACTGCCAAGCCAATTCTTACACTGGGAAGGAAACAAGCTTCTGGGGACCGGTTTCTGGCATTTCAGCCGTCGTCGGCCCGGCTTGCTTGAATCCTGATGGTGCAATGAGCAAGGGACTCACATCTGAGTATACCCTTCCACGCTTAGGGTGGACAAAATATTTAACAACAAGGGGTGGTGATGGACAGAGTTTCTGAATTAAGCAAAATACTCTCACCCAGTCATGAGATCAGGGCTAGATCCAACACCGTTTTTTAGCTCACTGCACCATCCCAGCTCAGAACCTGGCTATATGCAATTTAGTCTGTTCCTGTCCCAGTGCATGATGGGAACAGGGCAAACCAAACTGCCAAGCCAATTCTTACACTGGGAAGGAAACAAGCTTCCGGGGACCGGTTTCTGGCATTTCAGCCGTCGTTGGCCCGGCTTGCTTGAATCCTGATGGTGCAATGAGCAAGGGACTCACATCTGAGTATACCCTTCCACGCTTAGGGTGGACAAAATATTTAACATCAAGGGGTGGTGATGGACAGAGTTTCTGAATTAAGCAGAATACTCTCACCCAGTCATGAGATCAGGGCTAGATCCAACACCGTTTTTTAGCTCACTGCACCATCCCAGCTCAGAACCTGGCTATATGCAAATTAGTCTGTTCCTGTCCCAGTGCATGATGGGAACAGGGCAAGCCAAACTGACAAGCCAATTCTTACACTGGGAAGGAAACAAGCTTCCGGGGACCGGTTTCTGGCATTTCAGCCGTCGTCGGCCCGGCTTGCTTGAATCCTGATGGTGCAATGAGCAAGGGACTCACATCTGAGTATACCCTTCCACGCTTAGGGTGGACAAAATATTTAACAACAAGGGGTGGTGATGGACAGAGTTTCTGAAGTAAGCAGAATACTCTCACCCAGTCATGAGATCAGGGCTAGATCCAACACCGTTTTTTAGCTCAATGCACCATCCCAGCTCAGAACCTGGCTCTATGCAAATTAGTCTGTTCCTGTCCCAGTGCATGATGGGAACAGGGCAAAAAAAACTGCCAAGCCAATACTTACACTCGGAAGGAAACAAGCTTCCTGGGACCGGTTTCTGGCATTTCAGCCGTCGTCGGCCCGGCTTGCTTGAATCCTGATGGTGCAATGAGCAAGGGACTCACATCTGAGTATACCCTTCCACGCTTAGGGTGGACAAAATATTTAACAACAAGGGGTGGTGATGGACAGAGTTTCTGAATTAAGCAGAATACTCTCACCCAGTCATGAGATCAGGGCTAGATCCAACACCGTTTTTTAGCTCACTGCACCATCCCAGCTCAGAACCTGGCTATATGCAAATCAGTCTGTTCCTGTCCCAGTGCATGATGGGAACAGGGCAAACCAAACTGCCAAGCCAATTCTTACACTGGGACGGAAACAAGCTTCCCGGGACCGGTTTCTGGCATTTCAGCCGTCGTCGGCCCGGCTTGCTTGAATCCTGATGGTGCAATGAGCAAGGGACTCACATCTGAGTATACCCTTCCATGCTTAGGGTGGACAAAATATTTAACAACAAGGGGTGGTGATGGACAGAGTTTCTGAATTAAGCAGAATACTCTCACCCAGTCATGAGATCAGGGCTAGATCCAACACCGTTTTTTAGCTCACTGCACCATCCCAGCTCAGAACCTGGCTATATGCAAATTAGTCTGTTCCTGTCCCAGTGCATGATGGGAACAGGGCAAACCAAACTGCCAAGCCAATTCTTACACTGGGAAGGAAACAAGCTTCCGGGGACCGGTTTCTGGCATTTCAGCCGTCGTCGGCCCGGCTTGCTTGAAACCTGATGGTGCAATGAGCAAGGGACTCACATCTGAGTATACCCTTCCACGCTTAGGGTGGACAAAATATTTAACATCAAGGGGTGGTGATGGACAGAGTTTCTGAATTAAGCAGAATACTTTCACCCAGTCATGAGATCAGGGCTAGATCCAACACCGTTTTTTAGCTCACTGCACCATCCCAGCTCAGAACCTGGCTATATGCAAATTAGTCTGTTCCTGTCCCAGTGCATGATGGGAACAGGGCAAAACAAACTACCAAGCCAATTCTTACACTAGAAAGGAAACAAGCTTCCTGGGACCGGTTTCTGGCATTTAAGCCGTCGTCGGCCCGGCTTGCTTGAATCCTGATGGTGCAATGAGCAAGGGACTCACATCTGAGTATACCCTTCCACGCTTAGGTTGGACAAAATATTTAACAACAAGAGGTGGTGATGGACAGAGTTTCTGAATTAAGCAGAATACTCTCACCCAGTCATGAGATCAGGGCTAGATCCAACACAGTTTTTTAGCTCACTGCACCATCCCAGCTCAGAACCTGGCTATATGCAAATCAGTCTGTTCCTGTGCCAGTGCATGATGGGAACAGGGCAAACCAAACTGCCAAGCCAATTCTTACACTGGGAAGGAAACAAGCTTCCGGGGACCGGTTTCTGGCATTTCAGCCGTCGTCGGCCCGGCTTGCTTGAATCCTGATGGTGCAATGAGCAAGGGACTCACATCTGAGTATACCCTTCCACGCTTAGGGTGGACAAAATATTTAACAACAAGGGGTGGTGACGGACAGAGTTTCTGAATTAAGCAGAATACTCTCACCCAGTCATGAGATCAGGGCTAGATCCAACACCGTTTTTTAGCTCACTGCACCATCCCAGCTCAGAACCTGGCTATATGCAAATTAGTCTGTTCCTGTCCCAGTGCATGATGGGAACAGGGCAAACCAAACTGCCAAGCCAATTCTTACACTGGGAAGGAAACAAGCTTCCGGGGACCGGTTTCTGTCATTTCAGCCGTCGTCGGCCCGGCTTGCTTGAATCCTGATGGTGCAATGAGCAAGGGACTCACATCTGAGTATACCCTTCCACGCTGAGGGTGGACAAAATATTTAACAACAAGGGGTGGTGATGGACAGAGTTTCTGAATTAAGCAGAATACTCTCACCCAGTCATGAGATCAGGGCTAGATCCAGCACCGTTTTTTAGCTCACTGCACCATCCCAGCTCAGAACCAGGCTATATGCAAATTAGTCTGTTCCTGTCCCAGTGCATGATGGGAACAGGGCAAACCAAACTGCCAAGCCAATTCTTACACTGGGAAGGAAACAAGCTTCTGGGGACCGGTTTCTGGCATTTCAGCCGTCGTCGGCCCGGCTTGCTTGAATCCTGATGTTGCAATGAGCAAGGGACTCACATCTGAGTATACCCTTCCACGCTTAGGGTGGACAAAATATTTAACAACAAGGGGTGGTGATGGACAGAGTTTCTGAATTAAGCAGA
Source organism: Lissotriton vulgaris (assembly GCF_964263255.1). Classification (NCBI taxonomy): domain Eukaryota; kingdom Metazoa; phylum Chordata; class Amphibia; order Caudata; family Salamandridae; genus Lissotriton; species Lissotriton vulgaris. The sequence continues at coordinate 221,053 of NW_028253658.1, forward strand.
AAACTCTCACCGAATCATGAGATCAGGGCTAGATCCAACACTGTTTTTTAGCTCACTGCACCATCCCAGCTCAGAACCTGGCTATATGCAAATTAGTCTGTTCCTGTCCCAGTGCATGATGGGAACAGGGCAAACCAAACTGCCAAGCCAATTCTTCCACTGGGAAGGAAACAAGCTTCCGGGGACCGGTTTCTGGCATTTCAGCCGTCGTCAGCCCGGCTTGCTTGAATCCTGATGGTGCAATGAGCAAGGGACTCACATCTGAGTATGCCCTTCCACGCTTAGGGTGGGCAAAATATTTTTCAACAAGGGGTGGTGATGGACAGAGTTTCTGAATTAAGCAGAATACTCTCACCCAGTCATGAGATCAGGGCTAGATCCAACACCGTTTTTTAGCTCACTGCACCATCCCAGCTCAGAACCTGGCTATATGCAAATTAGTCTGTTCCTGTCCCAGTGCATGATGGGAACAGGGCAAACCAAACTGCCAAGCCAATTCTTACACTGGGAAGGAAACAAGCTTCCGGGGACCGGTTTCCTGCATTTCAGCCGTCGTCGGCCCGGCTTGCTTGAATCCTGATGGTGCAATGAGCAAGGGACTCACATCTGAGTATACCCTTCCACGCTTAGGGTGGACAAAATATTTAACAACAAGGGGTGGTGATGGACAGAGTTTCTGAATTAAGCAGAATACTCTCACCCAGTCATGAGATCAGGGCTAGATCCAACACCGTTTTTTAGCTCACTGCACCATCCCAGCTCAGAACCTGGCTATATGCAAATTAGTCTGTTCCTGTCCCAGTGCATGATGGGAACAGGGCAAAAAAAACTGCCAAGCCAATACTTACATTCGGAAGGAAACAAGCTTCCTGGGACCGGTTTCTGGCATTTCAGCCGTTGTCGGCCCGGCTTGCTTGAATCCTGATGGTGCAATGAGCAAGGGACTCACATCTGAGTATACCCTTCCACGCTTAGGGTGGACAAAATATTTAACAACAAGGGGTGGTGATGGACAGAGTTTCTGAATTAAGCAGAATACTCTCACCCAGTCATGAGATCAGGGCTAGATCCAACACCATTTTTTAGCTCACTGCAACATCCCAGCTCAGAACCTGGCTATATGCAAATCAGTCTGTTCCTGTCCCAGTGCATGATGGGAACAGGGCAAACCAAACTGCCAAGCCAATTCTTACACTGGGACGGAAACAAGCTTCCCGGGACCGGTTTCTGGCATTTCAGCCGTCGTCGACCCGGCTTGCTTGAATCCTGATGGTGCAATGAGCAAGGGACTCACATCTGAGTATACCCTTCCATGCTTAGGGTGGACAAAATATTTAACAACAAGGGGTGGTGATGGACAGAGTTTCTGAATTAAGCAGAATACTCTCACCCAGTCATGAGATCAGGGCTAGATCCAACACCGTTTTTTAGCTCACTGCACCATCCCAGCTCAGAACCTGGCTATATGCAAATTAGTCTGTTCCTGTCCCAGTGCATGATGGGAACAGGGCAAACCAAACTGCCAAGCCAATTCTTACACTGGGAAGGAAACAAGCTTCTGGGGACCGGTTTCTGGCATTTCAGCCGTCGTCGGCCCGGCTTGCTTGAATCCTGATGGTGCAATGAGCAAGGGACTCACATCTGAGTATACCCTTCCACGCTTAGGGTGGACAAAATATTTAACAACAAGGGGTGGTGATGGACAGAGTTTCTGAATTTAGCAGAATACTCTCACCCAGTCATGAGATCAGGGCTAGATCCAACACCGTTTTTTAGCTCACTGCACCATCCCAGCTCAGAACCTGGCTATATGCAAATTAGTCTGTTCCTGTCCCAGTGCATGATGGGAACAGGGCAAACCAAACTGCCAAGCCAATTCTTACACTGGGAAGGAAACAAGCTTCCGGGGACCGGTTTCTGGCATTTCAGCCGTCGTCAGCCCGGCTTGCTTGAATCCTGATGGTGCAATGAGCAAGGGACTCACATCTGAGTATGCCCTTCCACACTTAGGGTGGGCAAAATATTTTTCAACAAGGGGTGGTGATGGACAGAGTTTCTGAATTAAGCAGAATACTCTCACCCAGTCATGAGATCAGGGCTAGATCCAACACCGTTTTTTAGCTCACTGCACCATCCCAGCTCAGAACCTGGCTATATGCAAATCAGTCTGTTCCTGTCCCAGTGCATGATGGGAACAGGGCAAACCAAACTGCCAAGCCAATTCTTACACTGGGACGGAAACAAGCTTCCCGGGACCGGTTTCTGGCATTTCAGCCGTCGTCGGCCCGGCTTACTTGAATCCTGATGGTGCAATGAGCAAGGGACTCACATCTGAGTATACCCTTCCATGCTTAGGGTGGACAAAATATTTAACAACAAGGGGTGGTGATGGACAGAGTTTCTGAATTAAGCAGAATACTCTCACCCAGTCATGAGATCAGGGCTAGATCCAACACCGTTTTTTAGCTCACTGCACCATCCCAGCTCAGAACCTGGCTATATGCAAATTAGTCTGTTCCTGTCCCAGTGCATGATGGGAACAGGGCAAACCAAACTGCCAAGCCAATTCTTACACTGGGAAGGAAACAAGCTTCTGGGGACCGGTTTCTGGCATTTCAGCCGTCGTCGGCCCGGCTTGCTTGAATCCTGATGGTGCAATGAGCAAGGGACTCACATCTGAGTATACCCTTCCACGCTTAGGGTGGACAAAATATTTAACAACAAGGGGTGGTGATGGACAGAGTTTCTGAATTAAGCAGAATACTCTCACCCAGTCATGAGATCAGGGCTAGATCCAACACCGTTTTTTAGCTCACTGCACCATCCCAGCTCAGAACCTGGCTATATGCAATTTAGTCTGTTCCTGTCCCAGTGCATGATGGGAACAGGGCAAACAAAACTGCCAAGCCAATTCTTACACTGGGAAGGAAACAAGCTTCCGGGGACTGGTTTCTGGCATTTCAGCCGTCGTTGGCCCGGCTTGCTTGAATCCTGATGGTGCAATGAGCAAGGGACTCACATCTGAGTATACCCTTCCACGCTTAGGGTGGACAAAATATTTAACATCAAGGGGTGGTGATGGACAGAGTTTCTGAATTAAGCAGAATACTCTCACCCAGTCATGAGATCAGGGCTAGATCCAACACCGTTTTTTAGCTCACTGCACCATCCCAGCTCAGAACCTGGCTATATGCAAATTAGTCTGTTCCTGTCCCAGTGCATGATGGGAACAGGGCAAACCAAACTGACAAGCCAATTCTTACACTGGGAAGGAAACAAGCTTCCGGGGACCGGTTTCTGGCATTTCAGCCATCGTCGGCCCGGCTTGCTTGAATCCTGATGGTGCAATGAGCAAGGGACTCACATCTGAGTATACCCTTCCACGCTTAGGGTGGACAAAATATTTAACAACAAGGGGTGGTGATGGACAGAGTTTCTGAAGTAAGCAGAATACTCTCACCCAGTCATGAGATCAGGGCTAGATCCAACACCGTTTTTTAGCTCAATGCACCATCCCAGCTCAGAACCTGGCTATATGCAAATTAGTCTGTTCCTGTCCCAGTGCATGATGGGAACAGGGCAAAAAAAACTGCCAAGCCAATACTTACACTCGGAAGGAAACAAGCTTCCTGGGACCGGTTTCTGGCATTTCAGCCGTCGTCGGCCCGGCTTGCTTGAATCCTGATGGTGCAATGAGCAAGGGACTCACATCTGAGTATACCCTTCCACGCTTAGGGTGGACAAAATATTTAACAACAAGGGGTGGTGATGGACAGAGTTTCTGAATTAAGCAGAATACTCTCACCCAGTCATGAGATCAGGGCTAGATCCAACACCGTTTTTTAGCTCACTGCACCATCCCAGCTCAGAACCTGGCTATATGCAAATCAGTCTGTTCCTGTCCCAGTGCATGATGGGAACAGGGCAAACCAAACTGCCAAGCCAATTCTTACACTGGGACGGAAACAAGCTTCCCGGGGCCGGTTTCTGGCATTTCAGCCGTCGTCGGCCCGGCTTGCTTGAATCCTGATGGTGCAATGAGCAAGGGACTCACATCTGAGTATACCCTTCCATGCTTAGGGTGGACAAAATATTTAACAACAAGGGGTGGTGATGGACAGAGTTTCTGAATTAAGCAGAATACTCTCACCCAGTCATGAGATCAGGGCTAGATCCAACACCGTTTTTAAGCTCACTGCACCATCCCAGCTCAGAACCTGGCTATATGCAAATTAGTCTGTTCCTGTCCCAGTGCATGATGGGAACAGGGCAAACCAAACTGCCAAGCCAATTCTTACACTGGGAAGGAAACAAGCTTCCGGGGACCGGTTTCTGGCATTTCAGCCGTCGTCGGCCCGGCTTGCTTGAAACCTGATGGTGCAATGAGCAAGGGACTCACATCTGAGTATACCCTTCCACGCTTAGGGTGGACAAAATATTTAACAACAAGGGGTGGTGATGGACAGAGTTTCTGAATTAAGCAGAATACTTTCACCCAGTCATGAGATCAGGGCTAGATCCAACACCGTTTTTTAGCTCACTGCACCATCCCAGCTCAGAACCTGGCTATATGCAAATCAGTCTGTTCCTGTCCCAGTGCATGATGGGAACAGGGCAAAACAAACTACCAAGCGAATTCTTACACTAGAAAGGAAACAAGCTTCCTGGGACCGGTTTCTGGCATTTAAGCCGTCGTCGGCCCGGCTTGCTTGAATCCTGATGGTGCAATGAGCAAGGGACTCACATCTGAGTATACCCTTCCACGCTTAGGTTGGACAAAATATTTAACAACAAGAGGTGGTGATGGACAGAGTTTCTGAATTAAGCAGAATACTCTCACTCAGTCATGAGATCAGGGCTAGATCCAACACAGTTTTTTAGCTCACTGGACCATCCCAGCTCAGAACCTGGCTATATGCAAATTAGTCTGTTCCTGTCCCAGTGCATGATGGGAACAGGGCAAACCAAACTGCCAAGCCAATTCTTACACTGGGAAGGAAACAAGCTTCTGGGGACCGGTTTCTGGCATTTCAGCCGTCGTCGGCCCGGCTTGCTTGAATCCTGATGGTGCAATGAGCAAGGGACTCACATCTGAGTATACCCTTCCACGCTTAGGGTGGACAAAATATTTAACAACAAGGGGTGGTGATGGACAGAGTTTCTGAATTTAGCAGAATACTCTCACCCAGTCATGAGATCAGGGCTAGATCCAACACCGTTTTTTAGCTCACTGCACCATCCCAGCTCAGAACCTGGCTATATGCAAATTAGTCTGTTCCTGTCCCAGTGCATGATGGGAACAGGGCAAACCAAACTGCCAAGCCAATTCTTACACTGGGAAGGAAACAAGCTTCCGGGAACCGGTTTCTGGCATTTCAGCCGTCGTCAGCCCGGCTTGCTTGAATCCTGATGGTGCAATGAGCAAGGGACTCACATCTGAGTATGCCCTTCCACACTTAGGGTGGGCAAAATATTTTTCAACAAGGGGTGGTGATGGACAGAGTTTCTGAATTAAGCAGAATACTCTCACCCAGTCATGAGATCAGGGCTAGATCCAACACCGTTTTTTAGCTCACTGCACCATCCCAGCTCAGAACCTGGCTATATGCAAATCAGTCTGTTCCTGTCCCAGTGCATGATGGGAACAGGGCAAACCAAACTGCCAAGCCAATTCTTACACTGGGACGGAAACAAGCTTCCCGGGACCGGTTTCTGGCATTTCAGCCGTCGTCGGCCCGGCTTACTTGAATCCTGATGGTGCAATGAGCAAGGGACTCACATCTGAGTATACCCTTCCATGCTTAGGGTGGACAAAATATTTAACAACAAGGGGTGGTGATGGACAGAGTTTCTGAATTAAGCAGAATACTCTCACCCAGTCATGAGATCAGGGCTAGATCCAACACCGTTTTTTAGCTCACTGCACCATCCCAGCTCAGAACCTGGCTATATGCAAATTAGTCTGTTCCTGTCCCAGTGCATGATGGGAACAGGGCAAACCAAACTGCCAAGCCAATTCTTACACTGGGAAGGAAACAAGCTTCTGGGGACCGGTTTCTGGCATTTCAGCCGTCGTCGGCCCGGCTTGCTTGAATCCTGATGGTGCAATGAGCAAGGGACTCACATCTGAGTATACCCTTCCACGCTTAGGGTGGACAAAATATTTAACAACAAGGGGTGGTGATGGACAGAGTTTCTGAATTAAGCAAAATACTCTCACCCAGTCATGAGATCAGGGCTAGATCCAACACCGTTTTTTAGCTCACTGCACCATCCCAGCTCAGAACCTGGCTATATGCAATTTAGTCTGTTCCTGTCCCAGTGCATGATGGGAACAGGGCAAACCAAACTGCCAAGCCAATTCTTACACTGGGAAAGAAACAAGCTTCCGGGGACCGGTTTCTGGCATTTCAGCCGTCGTTGGCCCGGCTTGCTTGAATCCTGATGGTGCAATGAGCAAGGGACTCACATCTGAGTATACCCTTCCACGCTTAGGGTGGACAAAATATTTAACATCAAGGGGTGGTGATGGACAGAGTTTCTGAATTAAGCAGAATACTCTCACCCAGTCATGAGATCAGGGCTAGATCCAACACCGTTTTTTAGCTCACTGCACCATCCCAGCTCAGAACCTGGCTATATGCAAATTAGTCTGTTCCTGTCCCAGTGCATGATGGGAACAGGGCAAGCCAAACTGACAAGCCAATTCTTACACTGGGAAGGAAACAAGCTTCCGGGGACCGGTTTCTGGCATTTCAGCCGTCGTCGGCCCGGCTTGCTTGAATCCTGATGGTGCAATGAGCAAGGGACTCACATCTGAGTATACCCTTCCACGCTTAGGGTGGACAAAATATTTAACAACAAGGGGTGGTGATGGACAGAGTTTCTGAAGTAAGCAGAATACTCTCACCCAGTCATGAGATCAGGGCTAGATCCAACACCGTTTTTTAGCTCAATGCACCATCCCAGCTCAGAACCTGGCTCTATGCAAATTAGTCTGTTCCTGTCCCAGTGCATGATGGGAACAGGGCAAAAAAAACTGCCAAGCCAATACTTACACTCGGAAGGAAACAAGCTTCCTGGGACCGGTTTCTGGCATTTCAGCCGTCGTCGGCCCGGCTTGCTTGAATCCTGATGGTGCAATGAGCAAGGGACTCACATCTGAGTATACCCTTCCACGCTTAGGGTGGACAAAATATTTAACAACAAGGGGTGGTGATGGACAGAGTTTCTGAATTAAGCAGAATACTCTCACCCAGTCATGAGATCAGGGCTAGATCCAACACCGTTTTTTAGCTCACTGCACCATCCCAGCTCAGAACCTGGCTATATGCAAATCAGTCTGTTCCTGTCCCAGTGCATGATGGGAACAGGGCAAACCAAACTGCCAAGCCAATTCTTACACTGGGACGGAAACAAGCTTCCCGGGACCGGTTTCTGGCATTTCAGCCGTCGTCGGCCCGGCTTGCTTGAATCCTGATGGTGCAATGAGCAAGGGACTCACATCTGAGTATACCCTTCCATGCTTAGGGTGGACAAAATATTTAACAACAAGGGGTGGTGATGGACAGAGTTTCTGAATTAAGCAGAATACTCTCACCCAGTCATGAGATCAGGGCTAGATCCAACACCGTTTTTTAGCTCACTGCACCATCCCAGCTCAGAACCTGGCTATATGCAAATTAGTCTGTTCCTGTCCCAGTGCATGATGGGAACAGGGCAAACCAAACTGCCAAGCCAATTCTTACACTGGGAAGGAAACAAGCTTCCGGGGACCGGTTTCTGGCATTTCAGCCGTCGTCGGCCCGGCTTGCTTGAAACCTGATGGTGCAATGAGCAAGGGACTCACATCTGAGTATACCCTTCCACGCTTAGGGTGGACAAAATATTTAACATCAAGGGGTGGTGATGGACAGAGTTTCTGAATTAAGCAGAATACTTTCACCCAGTCATGAGATCAGGGCTAGATCCAACACCGTTTTTTAGCTCACTGCACCATCCCAGCTCAGAACCTGGCTATATGCAAATTAGTCTGTTCCTGTCCCAGTGCATGATGGGAACAGGGCAAAACAAACTACCAAGCCAATTCTTACACTAGAAAGGAAACAAGCTTCCTGGGACCGGTTTCTGGCATTTAAGCCGTCGTCGGCCCGGCTTGCTTGAATCCTGATGGTGCAATGAGCAAGGGACTCACATCTGAGTATACCCTTCCACGCTTAGGTTGGACAAAATATTTAACAACAAGAGGTGGTGATGGACAGAGTTTCTGAATTAAGCAGAATACTCTCACCCAGTCATGAGATCAGGGCTAGATCCAACACAGTTTTTTAGCTCACTGCACCATCCCAGCTCAGAACCTGGCTATATGCAAATCAGTCTGTTCCTGTGCCAGTGCATGATGGGAACAGGGCAAACCAAACTGCCAAGCCAATTCTTACACTGGGAAGGAAACAAGCTTCCGGGGACCGGTTTCTGGCATTTCAGCCGTCGTCGGCCCGGCTTGCTTGAATCCTGATGGTGCAATGAGCAAGGGACTCACATCTGAGTATACCCTTCCACGCTTAGGGTGGACAAAATATTTAACAACAAGGGGTGGTGATGGACAGAGTTTCTGAATTAAGCAGAATACTCTCACCCAGTCATGAGATCAGGGCTAGATCCAACACCGTTTTTTAGCTCACTGCACCATCCCAGCTCAGAACCTGGCTATATGCAAATTAGTCTGTTCCTGTCCCAGTGCATGATGGGAACAGGGCAAACCAAACTGCCAAGCCAATTCTTACACTGGGAAGGAAACAAGCTTCCGGGGACCGGTTTCTGGCATTTCAGCCGTCGTCGGCCCGGCTTGCTTGAATCCTGATGGTGCAATGAGCAAGGGACTCACATCTGAGTATACCCTTCCACGCTGAGGGTGGACAAAATATTTAACAACAAGGGGTGGTGATGGACAGAGTTTCTGAATTAAGCAGAATACTCTCACCCAGTCATGAGATCAGGGCTAGATCCAGCACCGTTTTTTAGCTCACTGCACCATCCCAGCTCAGAACCAGGCTATATGCAAATTAGTCTGTTCCTGTCCCAGTGCATGATGGGAACAGGGCAAACCAAACTGCCAAGCCAATTCTTACACTGGGAAGGAAACAAGCTTCTGGGGACCGGTTTCTGGCATTTCAGCCGTCGTCGGCCCGGCTTGCTTGAATCCTGATGTTGCAATGAGCAAGGGACTCACATCTGAGTATACCCTTCCACGCTTAGGGTGGACAAAATATTTAACAACAAGGGGTGGTGATGGACAGAGTTTCTGAATTAAGCAGAAAACTCTCACCGAATCATGAGATCAGGGCTAGATCCAACACTGTTTTTTAGCTCACTGCACCATCCCAGCTCAGAACCTGGCTATATGCAAATTAGTCTGTTCCTGTCCCAGTGCATGATGGGAACAGGGCAAACCAAACTGCCAAGCCAATTCTTCCACTGGGAAGGAAACAAGCTTCCGGGGACCGGTTTCTGGCATTTCAGCCGTCGTCAGCCCGGCTTGCTTGAATCCTGATGGTGCAATGAGCAAGGGACTCACATCTGAGTATGCCCTTCCACGCTTAGGGTGGGCAAAATATTTTTCAACAAGGGGTGGTGATGGACAGAGTTTCTGAATTAAGCAGAATACTCTCACCCAGTCATGAGATCAGGGCTAGATCCAACACCGTTTTTTTGCTCACTGCACCATCCCAGCTCAGAACCTGGCTATATGCAAATTAGTCTGTTCCTGTCCCAGTGCATGATGGGAACAGGGCAAACCAAACTGCCAAGCCAATTCTTACACTGGGAAGGAAACAAGCTTCCGGGGACCGGTTTCCTGCATTTCAGCCGTCGTCGGCCCGGCTTGCTTGAATCCTGATGGTGCAATGAGCAAGGGACTCACATCTGAGTATACCCTTCCACGCTTAGGGTGGACAAAATATTTAACAACAAGGGGTGGTGATGGACAGAGTTTCTGAATTAAGCAGAATACTCTCACCCAGTCATGAGATCAGGGCTAGATCCAACACCGTTTTTTAGCTCACTGCACCATCCCAGCTCAGAACCTGGCTATATGCAAATTAGTCTGTTCCTGTCCCAGTGCATGATGGGAACAGGGCAAAAAAAACTGCCAAGCCAATACTTACATTCGGAAGGAAACAAGCTTCCTGGGACCGGTTTCTGGCATTTCAGCCGTTGTCGGCCCGGCTTGCTTGAATCCTGATGGTGCAATGAGCAAGGGACTCACATCTGAGTATACCCTTCCACGCTTAGGGTGGACAAAATATTTAACAACAAGGGGTGGTGATGGACAGAGTTTCTGAATTAAGCAGAATACTCTCACCCAGTCATGAGATCAGGGCTAGATCCAACACCATTTTTTAGCTCACTGCAACATCCCAGCTCAGAACCTGGCTATATGCAAATCAGTCTGTTCCTGTCCCAGTGCATGATGGGAACAGGGCAAACCAAACTGCCAAGCCAATTCTTACACTGGGACGGAAACAAGCTTCCCGGGACCGGTTTCTGGCATTTCAGCCGTCGTCGACCCGGCTTGCTTGAATCCTGATGGTGCAATGAGCAAGGGACTCACATCTGAGTATACCCTTCCATGCTTAGGGTGGACAAAATATTTAACAACAAGGGGTGGTGATGGACAGAGTTTCTGAATTAAGCAGAATACTCTCACCCAGTCATGAGATCAGGGCTAGATCCAACACCGTTTTTTAGCTCACTGCACCATCCCAGCTCAGAACCTGGCTATATGCAAATTAGTCTGTTCCTGTCCCAGTGCATGATGGGAACAGGGCAAACCAAACTGCCAAGCCAATTCTTACACTGGGAAGGAAACAAGCTTCTGGGGACCGGTTTCTGGCATTTCAGCCGTCGTCGGCCCGGCTTGCTTGAATCCTGATGGTGCAATGAGCAAGGGACTCACATCTGAGTATACCCTTCCACGCTTAGGGTGGACAAAATATTTAACAACAAGGGGTGGTGATGGACAGAGTTTCTGAATTTAGCAGAATACTCTCACCCAGTCATGAGATCAGGGCTAGATCCAACACCGTTTTTTAGCTCACTGCACCATCCCAGCTCAGAACCTGGCTATATGCAAATTAGTCTGTTCCTGTCCCAGTGCATGATGGGAACAGGGCAAACCAAACTGCCAAGCCAATTCTTACACTGGGAAGGAAACAAGCTTCCGGGGACCGGTTTCTGGCATTTCAGCCGTCGTCAGCCCGGCTTGCTTGAATCCTGATGGTGCAATGAGCAAGGGACTCACATCTGAGTATGCCCTTCCACACTTAGGGTGGGCAAAATATTTTTCAACAAGGGGTGGTGATGGACAGAGTTTCTGAATTAAGCTGAATACTCTCACCCAGTCATGAGATCAGGGCTAGATCCAACACCGTTTTTTAGCTCACTGCACCATCCCAGCTCAGAACCTGGCTATATGCAAATCAGTCTGTTCCTGTCCCAGTGCATGATGGGAACAGGGCAAACCAAACTGCCAAGCCAATTCTTACACTGGGACGGAAACAAGCTTCCCGGGACCGGTTTCTGGCATTTCAGCCGTCGTCGGCCCGGCTTACTTGAATCCTGATGGTGCAATGAGCAAGGGACTCACATCTGAGTATACCCTTCCATGCTTAGGGTGGACAAAATATTTAACAACAAGGGGTGGTGATGGACAGAGTTTCTGAATTAAGCAGAATACTCTCACCCAGTCATGAGATCAGGGCTAGATCCAACACCGTTTTTTAGCTCACTGCACCATCCCAGCTCAGAACCTGGCTATATGCAAATTAGTCTGTTCCTGTCCCAGTGCATGATGGGAACAGGGCAAACCAAACTGCCAAGCCAATTCTTACACTGGGAAGGAAACAAGCTTCTGGGGACCGGTTTCTGGCATTTCAGCCGTCGTCGGCCCGGCTTGCTTGAATCCTGATGGTGCAATGAGCAAGGGACTCACATCTGAGTATACCCTTCCACGCTTAGGGTGGACAAAATATTTAACAACAAGGGGTGGTGATGGACAGAGTTTCTGAATTAAGCAGAATACTCTCACCCAGTCATGAGATCAGGGCTAGATCCAACACCGTTTTTTAGCTCACTGCACCATCCCAGCTCAGAACCTGGCTATATGCAATTTAGTCTGTTCCTGTCCCAGTGCATGATGGGAACAGGGCAAACAAAACTGCCAAGCCAATTCTTACACTGGGAAGGAAACAAGCTTCCGGGGACTGGTTTCTGGCATTTCAGCCGTCGTTGGCCCGGCTTGCTTGAATCCTGATGGTGCAATGAGCAAGGGACTCACATCTGAGTATACCCTTCCACGCTTAGGGTGGACAAAATATTTAACATCAAGGGGTGGTGATGGACAGAGTTTCTGAATTAAGCAGAATACTCTCACCCAGTCATGAGATCAGGGCTAGATCCAACACCGTTTTTTAGCTCACTGCACCATCCCAGCTCAGAACCTGGCTATATGCAAATTAGTCTGTTCCTGTCCCAGTGCATGATGGGAACAGGGCAAACCAAACTGACAAGCCAATTCTTACACTGGGAAGGAAACAAGCTTCCGGGGACCGGTTTCTGGCATTTCAGCCGTCGTCGGCCCGGCTTGCTTGAATCCTGATGGTGCAATGAGCAAGGGACTCACATCTGAGTATACCCTTCCACGCTTAGGGTGGACAAAATATTTAACAACAAGGGGTGGTGATGGACAGAGTTTCTGAAGTAAGCAGAATACTCTCACCCAGTCATGAGATCAGGGCTAGATCCAACACCGTTTTTTAGCTCAATGCACCATCCCAGCTCAGAACCTGGCTATATGCAAATTAGTCTGTTCCTGTCCCAGTGCATGATGGGAACAGGGCAAAAAAAACTGCCAAGCCAATACTTACACTCGGAAGGAAACAAGCTTCCTGGGACCGGTTTCTGGCATTTCAGCCGTCGTCGGCCCGGCTTGCTTGAATCCTGATGGTGCAATGAGCAAGGGACTCACATCTGAGTATACCCTTCCACGCTTAGGGTGGACAAAATATTTAACAACAAGGGGTGGTGATGGACAGAAGTTCTGAATTAAGCAGAATACTCTCACCCAGTCATGAGATCAGGGCTAGATCCAACACCGTTTTTTAGCTCACTGCACCATCCCAGCTCAGAACCTGGCTATATGCAAATCAGTCTGTTCCTGTCCCAGTGCATGATGGGAACAGGGCAAACCAAACTGCCAAGCCAATTCTTACACTGGGACGGAAACAAGCTTCCCGGGGCCGGTTTCTGGCATTTCAGCCGTCGTCGGCCCGGCTTGCTTGAATCCTGATGGTGCAATGAGCAAGGGACTCACATCTGAGTATACCCTTCCATGCTTAGGGTGGACAAAATATTTAACAACAAGGGGTGGTGATGGACAGAGTTTCTGAATTAAGCAGAATACTCTCACCCAGTCATGAGATCAGGGCTAGATCCAACACCGTTTTTAAGCTCACTGCACCATCCCAGCTCAGAACCTGGCTATATGCAAATTAGTCTGTTCCTGTCCCAGTGCATGATGGGAACAGGGCAAACCAAACTGCCAAGCCAATTCTTACACTGGGAAGGAAACAAGCTTCCGGGGACCGGTTTCTGGCATTTCAGCCGTCGTCGGCCCGGCTTGCTTGAAACCTGATGGTGCAATGAGCAAGGGACTCACATCTGAGTATACCCTTCCACGCTTAGGGTGGACAAAATATTTAACATCAAGGGGTGGTGATGGACAGAGTTTCTGAATTAAGCAGAATACTTTCACCCAGTCATGAGATCAGGGCTAGATCCAACACCGTTTTTTAGCTCACTGCACCATCCCAGCTCAGAACCTGGCTATATGCAAATTAGTCTGTTCCTGTCCCAGTGCATGATGGGAACAGGGCAAAACAAACTACCAAGCGAATTCTTACACTAGAAAGGAAACAAGCTTCCTGGGACCGGTTTCTGGCATTTAAGCCGTCGTCGGCCCGGCTTGCTTGAATCCTGATGGTGCAATGAGCAAGGGACTCACATCTGAGTATACCCTTCCACGCTTAGGTTGGACAAAATATTTAACAACAAGAGGTGGTGATGGACAGAGTTTCTGAATTAAGCAGAATACTCTCACCCAGTCATGAGATCAGGGCTAGATCCAACACAGTTTTTTAGCTCACTGCACCATCCCAGCTCAGAACCTGGCTATATGCAAATCAGTCTGTTCCTGTGCCAGTGCATGATGGGAACAGGGCAAACCAAACTGCCAAGCCAATTCTTACACTGGGAAGGAAACAAGCTTCCGGGGACCGGTTTCTGGCATTTCAGCCGTCGTCGGCCCGGCTTGCTTGAATCCTGATGGTGCAATGAGCAAGGGACTCACATCTGAGTATACCCTTCCACGCTGAGGGTGGACAAAATATTTAACAACAAGGGGTGGTGATGAACAGAGTTTCTGAATTAAGCAGAATACTCTCACCCAGTCATGAGATCAGGGCTAGATCCAGCACCGTTTTTTAGCTCACTGCACCATCCCAGCTCAGAACCAGGCTATATGCAAATTAGTCTGTTCCTGTCCCAGTGCATGATGGGAATAGGGCAAACCAAACTGCCAAGCCAATTCTTACACTGGGAAGGAAACAAGCTTCTGGGGACCGGTTTCTGGCATTTCAGCCGTCGTCGGCCCGGCTTGCTTGAATCCTGATGTTGCAATGAGCAAGGGACTCACATCTGAGTATACCCTTCCACGCTTAGGGTGGACAAAATATTTAACAACAAGGGGTGGTGATGGACAGAGTTTCTGAATTAGGCAGAAAACTCTCACCGAATCATGAGATCAGGGCTAGATCCAACACTGTTTTTTAGCTCACTGCACCATCCCAGCTCAGAACCTGGCTATATGCAAATTAGTCTGTTCCTGTCCCAGTGCATGATGGGAACAGGGCAAACCAAACTGCCAAGCCAATTCTTCCACTGGGAAGGAAACAAGCTTCCGGGGACCGGTTTCTGGCATTTCAGCCGTCGTCAGCCCGGCTTGCTTGAATCCTGATGGTGCAATGAGGAAGGGACTCACATCTGAGTATGCCCTTCCACGCTTAGGGTGGGCAAAATATTTTTCAACAAGGGGTGGTGATGGACAGAGTTTCTGAATTAAGCAGAATACTCTCACCCAGTCATGAGATCAGGGCTAGATCCAACACCGTTTTTTAGCTCACTGCACCATCCCAGCTCAGAACCTGGCTATATGCAAATTAGTCTGTTCCTGTCCCAGTGCATGATGGGAACAGGGCAAACCAAACTGCCAAGCCAATTCTTACACTGGGAAGGAAACAAGCTTCCGGGGACCGGTTTCTGGCATTTCAGCCGTCGTCGGCCCGGCTTGCTTGAATCCTGATGGTGCAATGAGCAAGGGACTCACATCTGAGTATACCCTTCCACGCTTAGGGTGGACAAAATATTTAACAACAAGGGGTGGTGATGGACAGAGTTTCTGAATTAAGCAGAATACTCTCACCCAGTCATGAGATCAGGGCTAGATCCAACACCGTTTTTTAGCTCACTGCACCATCCCAGCTCAGAACCTGGCTATATGCAAATTAGTCTGTTCCTGTCCCAGTGCATGATGGGAACAGGGCAAAAAAAACTGCCAAGCCAATACTTACATTCGGAAGGAAACAAGCTTCCTGGGACCGGTTTCTGGCATTTCAGCCGTTGTCGGCCCGGCTTGCTTGAATCCTGATGGTGCAATGAGCAAGGGACTCACATCTGAGTATACCGTTCCACGCTTAGGGTGGACAAAATATTTAACAACAAGGGGTGGTGATGGACAGAGTTTCTGAATTAAGCAGAATACTCTCACCCAGTCATGAGATCAGGGCTAGATCCAACACCATTTTTTAGCTCACTGCAACATCCCAGCTCAGAACCTGGCTATATGCAAATCAGTCTGTTCCTGTCCCAGTGCATGATGGGAACAGGGCAAACCAAACTGCCAAGCCAATTCTTACACTGGGACGGAAACAAGCTTCCCGGGACCGGTTTCTGGCATTTCAGCCGTCGTCGGCCCGGCTTGCTTGAATCCTGATGGTGCAATGAGCAAGGGACTCACATCTGAGTATACCCTTCCATGCTTAGGGTGGACAAAATATTTAACAACAAGGGGTGGTGATGGACAGAGTTTCTGAATTAAGCAGAATACTCTCACCCAGTCATGAGATCAGGGCTAGATCCAACACCGTTTTTTAGCTCACTGCACCATCCCAGCTCAGAACCTGGCTATATGCAAATTAGTCTGTTCCTGTCCCAGTGCATGATGGGAACAGGGCAAACCAAACTGACAAGCCAATTCTTACACTGGGAAGGAAACAAGCTTCCGGGGACCGGTTTCTGGCATTTCAGCCGTCGTCGGCCCGGCTTGCTTGAAACCTGATGGTGCAATGAGCAAGGGACTCACATCTGAGAATACCCTTCCACGTTTAGGGTGGACAAAATATTTAACATCAAGGGGTGGTGATGGACAGAGTTTCTGAATTAAGCAGAATACTTTCACCCAGTCATGAGATCAGGGCTAGATCCAACACCGTTTTTTAGCTCACTGCACCATCCCAGCTCAGAACCTGGCTATATGCAAATTAGTCTGTTCCTGTCCCAGTGCATGATGGAAACAGGGCAAAACAAACTGCCAAGCCAATTCTTACACTAGAAAGGAAACAAGCTTCCTGGGACCGGTTTCTGGCATTTAAGCCGTCGTCGGCCCGGCTTGCTTGAATCCTGATGGTGCAATGAGCAAGGGACTCACATCTGAGTATACCCTTCCACGCTTAGGTTGGACAAAATATTTAACAACAAGAGGTGGTGATGGACAGAGTTTCTGAATTAAGCAGAATACTCTCACCCAGTCATGAGATCAGGGCTAGATCCAACACAGTTTTTTAGCTCACTGCACCATCCCAGCTCAGAACCTGGCTATATGCAAATCAGTCTGTTCCTGTCCCAGTGCATGATGGGAACAGGGCAAACCAAACTGCCAAGCCAATTCTTACACTGGGAAGGAAACAAGCTTCCGGGGACCGGTTTCTGGCATTTCAGCCGTCGTCGGCCCGGCTTGCTTTAATCCTGATGGTGCAATGAGCAAGGGACTCACATCTGAGCATACCCTTCCACGCTTAGGGTGGACAAAATATTTAACAACAAGGTGTGGTGATGGACAGAGTTTCTGAAGTAAGCAGAATACTCTCACCCAGTCATGAGATCAGGGCTAGATCCAACACCGTTTTTTAGCTCACTGCACCATCCCAGCTCAGAACCTGGCTATATGCAAATTAGTCTGTTCCTGTCCTAGTGCATGATGGGAACAGGGCAAAAAAAACTGCCAAGCCAATACTTACACTCGGAAGGAAACAAGCTTCCTGGGACCGGTTTCTGGCATTTCAGCCGTCGTCGGCCCGGCTTGCTTGAATCCTGATGGTGCAATGAGCAAGGGACTCACATCTGAGTATACCCTTCCACGCTTAGGGTGGACAAAATATTTAACATCAAGGGGTGGTGATGGACAGAGTTTCTGAATTAAGCAGAATACTCTCACCCAGTCATGAGATCAGGGCTAGATCCAACACCGTTTTTTAGCTCACTGCACCATCCCAGCTCAGAACCTGGCTATATGCAAATTAGTCTGTTCCTGTCCCAGTGCATGATGGGAACAGGGCAAACCAAACTGACAAGCCAATTCTTACACTGGGAAGGAAACAAGCTTCCGGGGACCGGTTTCTGGCATTTCAGCCGTCGTCGGCCCGGCTTGCTTGAATCCTGATGGTGCAATGAGCAAGGGACTCACATCTGAGTATACCCTTCCACGCTTAGGGTGGACAAAATATTTAACATCAAGGGGTGGTGATGGACAGAGTTTCTGAATTAAGCAGAATACTCTCACCCAGTCATGAGATCAGGGCTAGATCCAACACCGTTTTTTAGCTCACTGCACCATCCCAGCTCAGAACCTGGCTATATGCAAATTAGTCTGTTCCTGTCCCAGTGCATGATGGGAACAGGGCAAACCAAACTGACAAGCCAATTCTTACACTGGGAAGGAAACAAGCTTCCGGGGACCGGTTTCTGGCATTTCAGCCGTCGTCGGCCCGGCTTGCTTGAATCCTGATGTTGCAATGAGCAAGGGACTCACATCTGAGTATACCCTTCCACGCTTAGGGTGGACAAAATATTTAACAACAAGGGGTGGTGATGGACAGAGTTTCTGAATTAGGCAGAAAACTCTCACCGAATCATGAGATCAGGGCTAGATCCAACACTGTTTTTTAGCTCACTGCACCATCCCAGCTCAGAACCTGGCTATATGCAAATTAGTCTGTTCCTGTCCCAGTGCATGATGGGAACAGGGCAAACCAAACTGCCAAGCCAATTCTTCCACTGGGAAGGAAACAAGCTTCCGGGGACCGGTTTCTGGCATTTCAGCCGTCGTCAGCCCGGCTTGCTTGAATCCTGATGGTGCAATGAGGAAGGGACTCACATCTGAGTATGCCCTTCCACGCTTAGGGTGGGCAAAATATTTTTCAACAAGGGGTGGTGATGGACAGAGTTTCTGAATTAAGCAGAATACTCTCACCCAGTCATGAGATCAGGGCTAGATCCAACACCGTTTTTTAGCTCACTGCACCATCCCAGCTCAGAACCTGGCTATATGCAAATTAGTCTGTTCCTGTCCCAGTGCATGATGGGAACAGGGCAAACCAAACTGCCAAGCCAATTCTTACACTGGGAAGGAAACAAGCTTCCGGGGACCGGTTTCTGGCATTTCAGCCGTCGTCGGCCCGGCTTGCTTGAATCCTGATGGTGCAATGAGCAAGGGACTCACATCTGAGTATACCCTTCCACGCTTAGGGTGGACAAAATATTTAACAACAAGGGGTGGTGATGGACAGAGTTTCTGAATTAAGCAGAATACTCTCACCCAGTCATGAGATCAGGGCTAGATCCAACACCGTTTTTTAGCTCACTGCACCATCCCAGCTCAGAACCTGGCTATATGCAAATTAGTCTGTTCCTGTCCCAGTGCATGATGGGAACAGGGCAAAAAAAACTGCCAAGCCAATACTTACATTCGGAAGGAAACAAGCTTCCTGGGACCGGTTTCTGGCATTTCAGCCGTTGTCGGCCCGGCTTGCTTGAATCCTGATGGTGCAATGAGCAAGGGACTCACATCTGAGTATACCGTTCCACGCTTAGGGTGGACAAAATATTTAACAACAAGGGGTGGTGATGGACAGAGTTTCTGAATTAAGCAGAATACTCTCACCCAGTCATGAGATCAGGGCTAGATCCAACACCATTTTTTAGCTCACTGCAACATCCCAGCTCAGAACCTGGCTATATGCAAATCAGTCTGTTCCTGTCCCAGTGCATGATGGGAACAGGGCAAACCAAACTGCCAAGCCAATTCTTACACTGGGACGGAAACAAGCTTCCCGGGACCGGTTTCTGGCATTTCAGCCGTCGTCGGCCCGGCTTGCTTGAATCCTGATGGTGCAATGAGCAAGGGACTCACATCTGAGTATACCCTTCCATGCTTAGGGTGGACAAAATATTTAACAACAAGGGGTGGTGATGGACAGAGTTTCTGAATTAAGCAGAATACTCTCACCCAGTCATGAGATCAGGGCTAGATCCAACACCGTTTTTTAGCTCACTGCACCATCCCAGCTCAGAACCTGGCTATATGCAAATTAGTCTGTTCCTGTCCCAGTGCATGATGGGAACAGGGCAAACCAAACTGACAAGCCAATTCTTACACTGGGAAGGAAACAAGCTTCCGGGGACCGGTTTCTGGCATTTCAGCCGTCGTCGGCCCGGCTTGCTTGAAACCTGATGGTGCAATGAGCAAGGGACTCACATCTGATAATACCCTTCCACGTTTAGGGTGGACAAAATATTTAACATCAAGGGGTGGTGATGGACAGAGTTTCTGAATTAAGCAGAATACTTTCACCCAGTCATGAGATCAGGGCTAGATCCAACACCGTTTTTTAGCTCACTGCACCATCCCAGCTCAGAACCTGGCTATATGCAAATTAGTCTGTTCCTGTCCCAGTGCATGATGGAAACAGGGCAAAACAAACTGCCAAGCCAATTCTTACACTAGAAAGGAAACAAGCTTCCTGGGACCGGTTTCTGGCATTTAAGCCGTCGTCGGCCCGGCTTGCTTGAATCCTGATGGTGCAATGAGCAAGGGACTCACATCTGAGTATACCCTTCCACGCTTAGGTTGGACAAAATATTTAACAACAAGAGGTGGTGATGGACAGAGTTTCTGAATTAAGCAGAATACTCTCACCCAGTCATGAGATCAGGGCTAGATCCAACACAGTTTTTTAGCTCACTGCACCATCCCAGCTCAGAACCTGGCTATATGCAAATCAGTCTGTTCCTGTCCCAGTGCATGATGGGAACAGGGCAAACCAAACTGCCAAGCCAATTCTTACACTGGGAAGGAAACAAGCTTCCGGGGACCGGTTTCTGGCATTTCAGCCGTCGTCGGCCCGGCTTGCTTTAATCCTGATGGTGCAATGAGCAAGGGACTCACATCTGAGTATACCCTTCCACGCTTAGGGTGGACAAAATATTTAACAACAAGGTGTGGTGATGGACAGAGTTTCTGAAGTAAGCAGAATACTCTCACCCAGTCATGAGATCAGGGCTAGATCCAACACCGTTTTTTAGCTCACTGCACCATCCCAGCTCAGAACCTGGCTATATGCAAATTAGTCTGTTCCTGTCCTAGTGCATGATGGGAACAGGGCAAAAAAAACTGCCAAGCCAATACTTACACTCGGAAGGAAACAAGCTTCCTGGGACCGGTTTCTGGCATTTCAGCCGTCGTCGGCCCGGCTTGCTTGAATCCTGATGGTGCAATGAGCAAGGGACTCACATCTGAGTATACCCTTCCACGCTTAGGGTGGACAAAATATTTAACATCAAGGGGTGGTGATGGACAGAGTTTCTGAATTAAGCAGAATACTCTCACCCAGTCATGAGATCAGGGCTAGATCCAACACCGTTTTTTAGCTCACTGCACCATCCCAGCTCAGAACCTGGCTATATGCAAATTAGTCTGTTCCTGTCCCAGTGCATGATGGGAACAGGGCAAACCAAACTGACAAGCCAATTCTTACACTGGGAAGGAAACAAGCTTCCGGGGACCGGTTTCTGGCATTTCAGCCGTCGTCGGCCCGGCTTGCTTGAATCCTGATGGTGCAATGAGCAAGGGACTCACATCTGAGTATACCCTTCCACGCTTAGGGTGGACAAAATATTTAACAACAAGGGGTGGTGATGGACAGAGTTTCTGAAGTAAGCAGAATACTCTCACCCAGTCATGAGATCAGGGCTAGATCCAACACCGTTTTTTAGCTCAATGCACCATCCCAGCTCAGAACCTGGCTATATGCAAATTAGTCTGTTCCTGTCCCAGTGCATGATGGGAACAGGGCAAAAAAAACTGCCAAGCCAATACTTACACTCGGAAGGAAACAAGCTTCCTGGGACCGGTTTCTGGCATTTCAGCCGTCGTCGGCCCGGCTTGCTTGAATCCTGATGGTGCAATGAGCAAGGGACTCACATCTGAGTATACCCTTCCACGCTTAGGGTGGACAAAATATTTAACAACAAGGGGTGGTGATGGACAGAGTTTCTGAATTAAGCAGAATACTCTCACCCAGTCATGAGATCAGGGCTAGATCCAACACCGTTTTTTAGCTCACTGCACCATCCCAGCTCAGAACCTGGCTATATGCAAATCAGTCTGTTCCTGTCCCAGTGCATGATGGGAACAGGGCAAACCAAACTGCCAAGCCAATTCTTACACTGGGACGGAAACAAGCTTCCCAGGACCGGTTTCTGGCATTTCAGCCGTCGTCGGCCCGGCTTGCTTGAATCCTGATGGTGCAATGAGCAAGGGACTCACATCTGAGTATACCCTTCCATGCTTAGGGTGGACAAAATATTTAACAACAAGGGGTGGTGATGGACAGAGTTTCTGAATTAAGCAGAATACTCTCACCCAGTCATGAGATCAGGGCTAGATCCAACACCGTTTTTTAGCTCACTGCACCATCCCAGCTCAGAACCTGGCTATATGCAAATTAGTCTGTTCCTGTCCCAGTGCATGATGGGAACAGGGCAAACCAAACTGCCAAGCCAATTCTTACACTGGGAAGGAAACAAGCTTCCGGGGACCGGTTTCTGGCATTTCAGCCGTCGTCGGCCCGGCTTGCTTGAAACCTGATGGTGCAATGAGCAAGGGACTCACATCTGAGTATACCCTTCCACGCTTAGGGTGGACAAAATATTTAACATCAAGGGGTGGTGATGGACAGAGTTTCTGAATTAAGCAGAATACTTTCACCCAGTCATGAGATCAGGGCTAGATCCAACACCGTTTTTTAGCTCACTGCACCATCCCAGCTCAGAACCTTGCTATATGCAAATGAGTCTGTTCCTGTCCCAGTGCATGATGGGAACAGGGCAAAACAAACTGCCAAGCCAATTCTTACACTAGAAAGGAAACAAGCTTCCTGGGACCGGTTTCTGGCATTTAAGCCGTCGTCGGCCCGGCTTGCTTGAATCCTGATGGTGCAATGAGCAAGGGACTCACATCTGAGTATACCCTTCCACGCTTAGGTTGGACAAAATATTCAACAACAAGAGGTGGTGATGGACAGAGTTTCTGAATTAAGCAGAATACTCTCACCCAGTCATGAGATCAGGGCTAGATCCAACACAGTTTTTTAGCTCACTGCACCATCCCAGCTCAGAACCTGGCTATATGCAAATCAGTCTGTTCCTGTGCCAGTGCATGATGGGAACAGGGCAAACCAAACTGCCAAGCCAATTCTTACACTGGGAAGGAAACAAGCTTCCGGGGACCGGTTTCCGGCATTTCAGCCGTCGTCGGCCCGGCTTGCTTGAATCCTGATGGTGCAATGAGCAAGGGACTCACATCTGAGTATACCCTTCCACGCTGAGGGTGGACAAAATATTTAACAACAAGGGGTGGTGATGGACAGAGTTTCTGAATTAAGCAGAATACTCTCACCCAGTCATGAGATCAGGGCTAGATCCAGCACCGTTTTTTAGCTCACTGCACCATCCCAGCTCAGAACCAGGCTATATGCAAATTAGTCTGTTCCTGTCCCAGTGCATGATGGGAACAGGGCAAACCAAACTGCCAAGCCAATTCTTACACTGGGAAGGAAACAAGCTTCTGGGGACCGGTTTCTGGCATTTCAGCCGTCGTCGGCCCGGCTTGCTTGAATCCTGATGTTGCAATGAGCAAGGGACTCACATCTGAGTATACCCTTCCACGCTTAGGGTGGACAAAATATTTAACAACAAGGGGTGGTGATGGACAGAGTTTCTGAATTAAGCAGAAAACTCTCACCGAATCATGAGATCAGGGCTAGATCCAACACTGTTTTTTAGCTCACTGCACCATCCCAGCTCAGAACCTGGCTATATGCAAATTAGTCTGTTCCTGTCCCAGTGCATGATGGGAACAGGGCAAACCAAACTGCCAAGCCAATTCTTCCACTGGGAAGGAAACAAGTTCCGGGGACCGGTTTCTGGCATTTCAGCCGTCGTCAGCCCGGCTTGCTTGAATCCTGATGGTGCAATGAGCAAGGGACTCACATCTGAGTATGCCCTTCCACGCTTAGGGTGGGCAAAATATTTTTCAACAAGGGGTGGTGATGGACAGAGTTTCTGAATTAAGCAGAATACTCTCACCCAGTCATGAGATCAGGGCTAGATCCAAAACCGTTTTTTAGCTCACTGCACCATCCCAGCTCAGAACCTGGCTATATGCAAATTAGTCTGTTCCTGTCCCAGTGCATGATGGGAACAGGGCAAACCAAACTGCCAAGCCAATTCTTACACTGGGAAGGAAACAAGCTTCCGGGGACCGGTTTCTGGCATTTCAGCCGTCGTCGGCCCGGCTTGCTTGAATCCTGATGGTGCAATGAGCAAGGGACTCACATCTGAGTATACCCTTCCACGCTTAGGGTGGACAAAATATTTAACAACAAGGGGTGGTGATGGACAGAGTTTCTGAATTAAGCAGAATACTCTCACCCAGTCATGAGATCAGGGCTAGATCCAACACCGTTTTTTAGCTCACTGCACCATCCCAGCTCAGAACCTGGCTATATGCAAATTAGTCTGTTCCTGTCCCAGTGCATGATGGGAACAGGGCAAAAAAAACTGCCAAGCCAATACTTACATTCGGAAGGAAACAAGCTTCCTGGGACCGGTTTCTGGCATTTCAGCCGTTGTCGGCCCGGCTTGCTTGAATCCTGATGGTGCAATGAGCAAGGGACTCACATCTGAGTATACCCTTCCACGCTTAGGGTGGACAAAATATTTAACAACAAGGGGTGGTGATGGACAGAGTTTCTGAATTAAGCAGAATACTCTCACCCAGTCATGAGATCAGGGCTAGATCCAACACCATTTTTTAGCTCACTGCAACATCCCAGCTCAGAACCTGGCTATATGCAAATCAGTCTGTTCCTGTCCCAGTGCATGATGGGAACAGGGCAAACCAAACTGCCAAGCCAATTCTTACACTGGGACGGAAACAAGCTTCCCGGGACCGGTTTCTGGCATTTCAGCCGTCGTCGACCCGGCTTGCTTGAATCCTGATGGTGCAATGAGCAAGGGACTCTCATCTGAGTATACCCTTCCATGCTTAGGGTGGACAAAATATTTAACAACAAGGGGTGGTGATGGACAGAGTTTCTGAATTAAGCAGAATACTCTCACCCAGTCATGAGATCAGGGCTAGATCCAACACCGTTTTTTAGCTCACTGCACCATCCCAGCTCAGAACCTGGCTATATGCAAATTAGTCTGTTCCTGTCCCAGTGCATGATGGGAACAGGGCAAACCAAACTGCCAAGCCAATTCTTACACTGGGAAGGAAACAAGCTTCTGGGGACCGGTTTCTGGCATTTCAGCCGTCGTTGGCCCGGCTTGCTTGAATCCTGATGGTGCAATGAGCAAGGGACTCACATCTGAGTATACCCTTCCACGCTTAGGGTGGACACAATATTTAACAACAAGGGGTGGTGATGGACAGAGTTTCTGAATTTAGCAGAATACTCTCACCCAGTCATGAGATCAGGGCTAGATCCAACACCGTTTTTTAGCTCACTGCACCATCCCAGCTCAGAACCTGGCTATATGCAAATTAGTCTGTTCCTGTCCCAGTGCATTATGGGAACAGGGCAAACCAAACTGCCAAGCCAATTCTTACACTGGGAAGGAAACAAGCTTCCGGGGACCGGTTTCTGGCATTTCAGCCGTCGTCGACCCGGCTTGCTTGAATCCTGATGGTGCAATGAGCAAGGGACTCTCATCTGAGTATACCCTTCCATGCTTAGGGTGGACAAAATATTTAACAACAAGGGGTGGTGATGGACAGAGTTTCTGAATTAAGCAGAATACTCTCACCCAGTCATGAGATCAGGGCTAGATCCAACACCGTTTTTTAGCTCACTGGACCATCCCAGCTCAGAACCTGGCTATATGCAAATTAGTCTGTTCCTGTCCCAGTGCATGATGGGAACAGGGCAAACCAAACTGCCAAGCCAATTCTTACACTGGGAAGGAAACAAGCTTCTGGGGACCGGTTTCTGGCATTTCAGCCGTCGTCGGCCCGGCTTGCTTGAATCCTGATGGTGCAATGAGCAAGGGACTCACATCTGAGTATACCCTTCCACGCTTAGGGTGGACAAAATATTTAACAACAAGGGGTGGTGATGGACAGAGTTTCTGAATTTAGCAGAATACTCTCACCCAGTCATGAGATCAGGGCTAGATCCAACACCGTTTTTTAGCTCACTGCACCATCCCAGCTCAGAACCTGGCTATATGCAAATTAGTCTGTTCCTGTCCCAGTGCATGATGGGAACAGGGCAAACCAAACTGCCAAGCCAATTCTTACACTGGGAAGGAAACAAGCTTCCGGGGACCGGTTTCTGGCATTTCAGCCGTCGTCAGCCCGGCTTGCTTGAATCCTGATGGTGCAATGAGCAAGGGACTCACATCTGAGTATGCCCTTCCACACTTAGGGTGGGCAAAATATTTTTCAACAAGGGGTGGTGATGGACAGAGTTTCTGAATTAAGCAGAATACTCTCACCCAGTCATGAGATCAGGGCTAGATCCAACACCGTTTTTTAGCTCACTGCACCATCCCAGCTCAGAACCTGGCTATATGCAAATCAGTCTGTTCCTGTCCCAGTGCATGATGGGAACAGGGCAAACCAAACTGCCAAGCCAATTCTTACACTGGGACGGAAACAAGCTTCCCGGGACCGGTTTCTGGCATTTCAGCCGTCGTCGGCCCGGCTTACTTGAATCCTGATGGTGCAATGAGCAAGGGACTCACATCTGAGTATACCCTTCCATGCTTAGGGTGGACAAAATATTTAACAACAAGGGGTGGTGATGGACAGAGTTTCTGAATTAAGCAGAATACTCTCACCCAGTCATGAGATCAGGCCTAGATCCAACACCGTTTTTTAGCTCACTGCACCATCCCAGCTCAGAACCTGGCTATATGCAAATTAGTCTGTTCCTGTCCCAGTGCATGATGGGAACAGGGCAAACCAAACTGCCAAGCCAATTCTTACACTGGGAAGGAAACAAGCTTCTGGGGACCGGTTTCTGGCATTTCAGCCGTCGTCGGCCCGGCTTGCTTGAATCCTGATGGTACAATGAGCAAGGGACTCACATCTGAGTATACCCTTCCACGCTTAGGGTGGACAAAATATTTAACAACAAGGGGTGGTGATGGACAGAGTTTCTGAATTAAGCAAAATACTCTCACCCAGTCATGAGATCAGGGCTAGATCCAACACCGTTTTTTAGCTCACTGCACCATCCCAGCTCAGAACCTGGCTATATGCAATTTAGTCCGTTCCTGTCCCAGTGCATGATGGGAACAGGGCAAACCAAACTGCCAAGCCAATTCTTACACTGGGAAGGAAACAAGCTTCTGGGGACCGGTTTCTGGCATTTCAGCCGTCGTCGGCCCGGCTTGCTTGAATCCTGATGGTGCAATGAGCAAGGGACTCACATCTGAGTATACCCTTCCACGCTTAGGGTGGACAAAATATTTAACAACAAGGGGTGGTGATGGACAGAGTTTCTGAATTTAGCAGAATACTCTCACCCAGTCATGAGATCAGGGCTAGATCCAACACCGTTTTTTAGCTCACTGCACCATCCCAGCTCAGAACCTGGCTATATGCAAATTAGTCTGTTCCTGTCCCAGTGCATGATGGGAACAGGGCAAACCAAACTGCCAAGCCAATTCTTACACTGGGAAGGAAACAAGCTTCCGGGGACCGGTTTCTGGCATTTCAGCCGTCGTCAGCCCGGCTTGCTTGAATCCTGATGGTGCAATGAGCAAGGGACTCACATCTGAGTATGCCCTTCCACACTTAGGGTGGGCAAAATATTTTTCAACAAGGGGTGGTGATGGACAGAGTTTCTGAATTAAGCAGAATACTCTCACCCAGTCATGAGATCAGGGCTAGATCCAACACCGTTTTTTAGCTCACTGCACCATCCCAGCTCAGAACCTGGCTATATGCAAATCAGTCTGTTCCTGTCCCAGTGCATGATGGGAACAGGGCAAACCAAACTGCCAAGCCAATTCTTACACTGGGACGGAAACAAGCTTCCCGGGACCGGTTTCTGGCATTTCAGCCGTCGTCGGCCCGGCTTACTTGAATCCTGATGGTGCAATGAGCAAGGGACTCACATCTGAGTATACCCTTCCATGCTTAGGGTGGACAAAATATTTAACAACAAGGGGTGGTGATGGACAGAGTTTCTGAATTAAGCAGAATACTCTCACCCAGTCATGAGATCAGGGCTAGATCCAACACCGTTTTTTAGCTCACTGCACCATCCCAGCTCAGAACCTGGCTATATGCAAATTAGTCTGTTCCTGTCCCAGTGCATGATGGGAACAGGGCAAACCAAACTGCCAAGCCAATTCTTACACTGGGAAGGAAACAAGCTTCTGGGGACCGGTTTCTGGCATTTCAGCGGTCGTCGGCCCGGCTTGCTTGAATCCTGATGGTACAATGAGCAAGGGACTCACATCTGAGTATACCCTTCCACGCTTAGGGTGGACAAAATATTTAACAACAAGGGGTGGTGATGGACAGAGTTTCTGAATTAAGCAAAATACTCTCACCCAGTCATGAGATCAGGGCTAGATCCAACACCGTTTTTTAGCTCACTGCACCATCCCAGCTCAGAACCTGGCTATATGCAATTTAGTCTGTTCCTGTCCCAGTGCATGATGGGAACAGGGCAAACCAAACTGCCAAGCCAATTCTTACACTGGGAAGGAAACAAGCTTCCGGGGACCGGTTTCTGGCATTTCAGCCGTCGTTGGCCCGGCTTGCTTGAATCCTGATGGTGCAATGAGCAAGGGACTCACATCTGAGTATACCCTTCCACGCTTAGGGTGGACAAAATATTTAACATCAAGGGGTGGTGATGGACAGAGTTTCTGAATTAAGCAGAATACTCTCACCCAGTCATGAGATCAGGGCTAGATCCAACACAGTTTTTTAGCTCACTGCACCATCCCAGCTCAGAACCTGGCTATATGCAAATTAGTCTGTTCCTGTCCCAGTGCATGATGGGAACAGGGCAAGCCAAACTGACAAGCCAATTCTTACACTGGGAAGGAAACAAGCTTCCGGGGACCGGTTTCTGGCATTTCAGCCGTCGTCGGCCCGGCTTGCTTGAATCCTGATGGTGCAATGAGCAAGGGACTCACATCTGAGTATACCCTTCCACGCTTAGGGTGGACAAAATATTTAACAACAAGGGGTGGTGATGGACAGAGTTTCTGAATTAAGCAGAATACTCTCACCCAGTCATGAGATCAGGGCTAGATCCAACACCGTTTTTTAGCTCACTGCACCATCCCAGCTCAGAACCTGGCTATATGCAAATCAGTCTGTTCCTGTCCCAGTGCATGATGGGAACAGGGCAAACCAAACTGCCAAGCCAATTCTTACACTGGGACGGAAACAAGCTTCCCGGGACCGGTTTCTGGCATTTCAGCCGTCGTCGGCCCGGCTTGCTTGAATCCTGATGGTGCAATGAGCAAGGGACTCACATCTGAGTATACCCTTCCATGTTTAGGGTGGACAAAATATTTAACAACAAGGTGTGGTGATGGACAGAGTTTCTGAATTAAGCAGAATACTCTCACCCAGTCATGAGATCAGGGCTAGATCCAACACCGTTTTTTAGCTCACTGCACCATCCCAGCTCAGAACCTGGCTATATGCAAATTAGTCTGTTCCTGTCCCAGTGCATGATGGGAACAGGGCAAACCAAACTGCCAAGCCAATTCTTACACTGGGAAGGAAACAAGCTTCCGGGGACCGGTTTCTGGCATTTCAGCCGTCGTCGGCCCGGCTTGCTTGAAACCTGATGGTGCAATGAGCAAGGGACTCACATCTGAGTATACCCTTCCACGCTTAGGGTGGACAAAATATTTAACATCAAGGGGTGGTGATGGACAGAGTTTCTGAATTAAGCAGAATACTTTCACCCAGTCATGAGATCAGGGCTAGATCCAACACCGTTTTTTAGCTCACTGCACCATCCCAGCTCAGAACCTGGCTATATGCAAATTAGTCTGTTCCTGTCCCAGTGCATGATGGGAACAGGGCAAAACAAACTACCAAGCCAATTCTTACACTAGAAAGGAAACAAGCTTCCTGGGACCGGTTTCTGGCATTTAAGCCGTCGTCGGCCCGGCTTGCTTGAATCCTGATGGTGCAATGAGCAAGGGACTCACATCTGAGTATACCCTTCCACGCTTAGGTTGGACAAAATATTTAACAACAAGAGGTGGTGATGGACAGAGTTTCTGAATTAAGCAGAATACTCTCACCCAGTCATGAGATCAGGGCTAGATCCAACACAGTTTTTTAGCTCACTGCACCATCCCAGCTCAGAACCTGGCTATATGCAAATCAGTCTGTTCCTGTGCCAGTGCATGATGGGAACAGGGCAAACCAAACTGCCAAGCCAATTCTTACACTGGGAAGGAAACAAGCTTCTGGGGACCGGTTTCTGGCATTTCAGCCGTCGTCGGCCCGGCTTGCTTGAATCCTGATGGTGCAATGAGCAAGGGACTCACATCTGAGTATACCCTTCCACGCTTAGGGTGGACAAAATATTTAACAACAAGGGGTGGTGATGGACAGAGTTTCTGAATTTAGCAGAATACTCTCACCCAGTCATGAGATCAGGGCTAGATCCAACACCGTTTTTTAGCTCACTGCACCATCCCAGCTCAGAACCTGGCTATATGCAAATTAGTCTGTTCCTGTCCCAGTGCATGATGGGAACAGGGCAAACCAAACTGCCAAGCCAATTCTTACACTGGGAAGGAAACAAGCTTCCGGGGACCGGTTTCTGGCATTTCAGCCGTCGTCAGCCCGGCTTGCTTGAATCCTGATGGTGCAATGAGCAAGGGACTCACATCTGAGTATGCCCTTCCACACTTAGGGTGGGCAAAATATTTTTCAACAAGGGGTGGTGATGGACAGAGTTTCTGAATTAAGCAGAATACTCTCACCCAGTCATGAGATCAGGGCTAGATCCAACACCGTTTTTTAGCTCACTGCACCATCCCAGCTCAGAACCTGGCTATATGCAAATCAGTCTGTTCCTGTCCCAGTGCATGATGGGAACAGGGCAAACCAAACTGCCAAGCCAATTCTTACACTGGGACGGAAACAAGCTTCCCGGGACCGGTTTCTGGCATTTCAGCCGTCGTCGGCCCGGCTTACTTGAATCCTGATGGTGCAATGAGCAAGGGACTCACATCTGAGTATACCCTTCCATGCTTAGGGTGGACAAAATATTTAACAACAAGGGGTGGTGATGGACAGAGTTTCTGAATTAAGCAGAATACTCTCACCCAGTCATGAGATCAGGGCTAGATCCAACACCGTTTTTTAGCTCACTGCACCATCCCAGCTCAGAACCTGGCTATATGCAAATTAGTCTGTTCCTGTCCCAGTGCATGATGGGAACAGGGCAAACCAAACTGCCAAGCCAATTCTTACACTGGGAAGGAAACAAGCTTCTGGGGACCGGTTTCTGGCATTTCAGCCGTCGTCGGCCCGGCTTGCTTGAATCCTGATGGTGCAATGAGCAAGGGACTCACATCTGAGTATACCCTTCCACGCTTAGGGTGGACAAAATATTTAACAACAAGGGGTGGTGATGGACAGAGTTTCTGAATTAAGCAGAATACTCTCACCCAGTCATGAGATCAGGGCTAGATCCAACACCGTTTTTTAGCTCACTGCACCATCCCAGCTCAGAACCTGGCTATATGCAATTTAGTCTGTTCCTGTCCCAGTGCATGATGGGAACAGGGCAAACAAAACTGCCAAGCCAATTCTTACACTGGGAAGGAAACAAGCTTCCGGGGACTGGTTTCTGGCATTTCAGCCGTCGTTGGCCCGGCTTGCTTGAATCCTGATGGTGCAATGAGCAAGGGACTCACATCTGAGTATACCCTTCCACGCTTAGGGTGGACAAAATATTTAACAACAAGGGGTGGTGATGGACAGTTTCTGAAGTAAGCAGAATACTCTCACCCAGTCATGAGATCAGGGCTAGATCCAACACCGTTTTTTAGCTCAATGCACCATCCCAGCTCAGAACCTGGCTATATGCAAATTAGTCTGTTCCTGTCCCAGTGCATGATGTGAACAGGGCAAAAAAAACTGCCAAGCCAATACTTACACTCGGAAGGAAACAAGCTTCCTGGGACCGGTTTCTGGCATTTCAGCCGTCGTCGGCCCGGCTTGCTTGAATCCTGATGGTGCAATGAGCAAGGGACTCACATCTGAGTATACCCTTCCACGCTTAGGGTGGACAAAATATTTAACAACAAGGGGTGGTGATGGACAGAGTTTCTGAATTAAGCAGAATACTCTCACCCAGTCATGAGATCAGGGCTAGATCCAACACCGTTTTTTAGCTCACTGCACCATCCCAGCTCAGAACCTGGCTATATGCAAATCAGTCTGTTCCTGTCCCAGTGCATGATGGGAACAGGGCAAACCAAACTGCCAAGCCAATTCTTACACTGGGACGGAAACAAGCTTCCCGGGGCCGGTTTCTGGCATTTCAGCTGTCGTCGGCCCGGCTTGCTTGAATCCTGATGGTGCAATGAGCAAGGGACTCACATCTGAGTATACCCTTCCATGCTTAGGGTGGACAAAATATTTAACAACAAGGGGTGGTGATGGACAGAGTTTCTGAATTAAGCAGAATACTCTCACCCAGTCATGAGATCAGGGCTAGATCCAACACCGTTTTTAAGCTCACTGCACCATCCCAGCTCAGAACCTGGCTATATGCAAATTAGTCTGTTCCTGTCCCAGTGCATGATGGGAACAGGGCAAACCAAACTGCCAAGCCAATTCTTACACTGGGAAGGAAACAAGCTTCCGGGGACCGGTTTCTGGCATTTCAGCCGTCGTCGGCCCGGCTTGCTTGAAACCTGATGGTGCAATGAGCAAGGGACTCACATCTGAGTATACCCTTCCACGCTTAGGGTGGACAAAATATTTAACATCAAGGGGTGGTGATGGACAGAGTTTCTGAATTAAGCAGAATACTTTCACCCAGTCATGAGATCAGGGCTAGATCCAACACCGTTTTTTAGCTCACTGCACCATCCCAGCTCAGAACCTGGCTATATGCAAATTAGTCTGTTCCTGTCCCAGTGCATGATGGGAACAGGGCAAAACAAACTACCAAGCGAATTCTTAC
This sequence comes from Lissotriton vulgaris, assembly GCF_964263255.1. Lineage (NCBI taxonomy): Eukaryota > Metazoa > Chordata > Amphibia > Caudata > Salamandridae > Lissotriton > Lissotriton vulgaris. Next base: position 253,983 of record NW_028253658.1, read on the forward strand.
ACTAGAAAGGAAACAAGCTTCCTGGGACCGGTTTCTGGCATTTAAGCCGTCGTCGGCCCGGCTTGCTTGAATCCTGATGGTGCAATGAGCAAGGGACTCACATCTGAGTATACCCTTCCACGCTTAGGTTGGACAAAATATTTAACAACAAGAGGTGGTGATGGACAGAGTTTCTGAATTAAGCAGAATACTCTCACCCAGTCATGAGATCAGGGCTAGATCCAACACAGTTTTTTAGCTCACTGCACCATCCCAGCTCAGAACCTGGCTATATGCAAATCAGTCTGTTCCTGTGCCAGTGCATGATGGGAACAGGGCAAACCAAACTGCCAAGCCAATTCTTACACTGGGAAGGAAACAAGCTTCCGGGGACCGGTTTCTGGCATTTCAGCCGTCGTCGGCCCGGCTTGCTTGAATCCTGATGGTGCAATGAGCAAGGGACTCACATCTGAGTATACCCTTCCACGCTTAGGGTGGACAAAATATTTAACAACAAGGGGTGGTGATGGACAGAGTTTCTGAATTAAGCAGAATACTCTCACCCAGTCATGAGATCAGGGCTAGATCCAACACCGTTTTTTAGCTCACTGCACCATCCCAGCTCAGAACCTGGCTATATGCAAATTAGTCTGTTCCTGTCCCAGTGCATGATGGGAACAGGGCAAACCAAACTGCCAAGCCAATTCTTACACTGGGAAGGAAACAAGCTTCCGGGGACCGGTTTCTGGCATTTCAGCCGTCGTCGGCCCGGCTTGCTTGAATCCTGATGGTGCAATGAGCAAGGGACTCACATCTGAGTATACCCTTCCACGCTGAGGGTGGACAAAATATTTAACAACAAGGGGTGGTGATGAACAGAGTTTCTGAATTAAGCAGAATACTCTCACCCAGTCATGAGATCAGGGCTAGATCCAGCACCGTTTTTTAGCTCACTGCACCATCCCAGCTCAGAACCAGGCTATATGCAAATTAGTCTGTTCCTGTCCCAGTGCATGATGGGAATAGGGCAAACCAAACTGCCAAGCCAATTCTTACACTGGGAAGGAAACAAGCTTCTGGGGACCGGTTTCTGGCATTTCAGCCGTCGTCGGCCCGGCTTGCTTGAATCCTGATGTTGCAATGAGCAAGGGACTCACATCTGAGTATACCCTTCCACGCTTAGGGTGGACAAAATATTTAACAACAAGGAATGGTGATGGACAGAGTTTCTGAATTAGGCAGAAAACTCTCACCGAATCATGAGATCAGGGCTAGATCCAACACTGTTTTTTAGCTCACTGCACCATCCCAGCTCAGAACCTGGCTATATGCAAATTAGTCTGTTCCTGTCCCAGTGCATGATGGGAACAGGGCAAACCAAACTGCCAAGCCAATTCTTCCACTGGGAAGGAAACAAGCTTCCGGGGACCGGTTTCTGGCATTTCAGCCGTCGTCGGCCCGGCTTGCTTGAAACCTGATGGTGCAATGAGCAAGGGACTCACATCTGAGTATACCCTTCCACGCTTAGGGTGGACAAAATATTTAACATCAAGGGGTGGTGATGGACAGAGTTTCTGAATTAAGCAGAATACTTTCACCCAGTCATGAGATCAGGGCTAGATCCAACACCGTTTTTTAGCTCACTGCACCATCCCAGCTCAGAACCTGGCTATATGCAAATTAGTCTGTTCCTGTCCCAGTGCATGATGGGAACAGGGCAAAACAAACTACCAAGCCAATTCTTACACTAGAAAGGAAACAAGCTTCCTGGGACCGGTTTCTGGCATTTAAGCCGTCGTCGGCCCGGCTTGCTTGAATCCTGATGGTGCAATGAGCAAGGGACTCACATCTGAGTATACCCTTCCACGCTTAGGGTGGACAAAATATTTAACAACAAGAGGTGGTGATGGACAGAGTTTCTGAATTAAGCAGAATACTCTCACCCAGTCATGAGATCAGGGCTAGATCCAACACAGTTTTTTAGCTCACTGCACCATCCCAGCTCAGAACCTGGCTATATGCAAATCAGTCTGTTCCTGTGCCAGTGCATGATGGGAACAGGGCAAACCAAACTGCCAAGCCAATTCTTACACTGGGAAGGAAACAAGCTTCCGGGGACCGGTTTCTGGCATTTCAGCCGTCGTCGGCCCGGCTTGCTTGAATCCTGATGGTGCAATGAGCAAGGGACTCACATCTGAGTATACCCTTCCACGCTTAGGGTGGACAAAATATTTAACAACAAGGGGTGGTGATGGACAGAGTTTCTGAATTAAGCAGAATACTCTCACCCAGTCATGAGATCAGGGCTAGATCCAACACCGTTTTTTAGCTCACTGCACCATCCCAGCTCAGAACCTGGCTATATGCAAATTAGTCTGTTCCTGTCCCAGTGCATGATGGGAACAGGGCAAACCAAACTGCCAAGCCAATTCTTACACTGGGAAGGAAACAAGCTTCCGGGGACCGGTTTCTGGCATTTCAGCCGTCGTCGGCCCGGCTTGCTTGAATCCTGATGGTGCAATGAGCAAGGGACTCACATCTGAGTATACCCTTCCACGCTGAGGGTGGACAAAATATTTAACAACAAGGGGTGGTGATGGACAGAGTTTCTGAATTAAGCAGAATACTCTCACCCAGTCATGAGATCAGGGCTAGATCCAGCACCGTTTTTTAGCTCACTGCACCATCCCAGCTCAGAACCAGGCTATATGCAAATTAGTCTGTTCCTGTCCCAGTGCATGATGGGAACAGGGCAAACCAAACTGCCAAGCCAATTCTTACACTGGGAAGGAAACAAGCTTCTGGGGACCGGTTTCTGGCATTTCAGCCGTCGTCGGCCCGGCTTGCTTGAATCCTGATGTTGCAATGAGCAAGGGACTCACATCTGAGTATACCCTTCCACGCTTAGGGTGGACAAAATATTTAACAACAAGGGGTGGTGATGGACAGAGTTTCTGAATTAAGCAGAAAACTCTCACCGAATCATGAGATCAGGGCTAGATCCAACACTGTTTTTTAGCTCACTGCACCATCCCAGCTCAGAACCTGGCTATATGCAAATTAGTCTGTTCCTGTCCCAGTGCATGATGGGAACAGGGCAAACCAAACTGCCAAGCCAATTCTTCCACTGGGAAGGAAACAAGCTTCCGGGGACCGGTTTCTGGCATTTCAGCCGTCGTCAGCCCGGCTTGCTTGAATCCTGATGGTGCAATGAGCAAGGGACTCACATCTGAGTATGCCCTTCCACGCTTAGGGTGGGCAAAATATTTTTCAACAAGGGGTGGTGATGGACAGAGTTTCTGAATTAAGCAGAATACTCTCACCCAGTCATGAGATCAGGGCTAGATCCAACACCGTTTTTTAGCTCACTGCACCATCCCAGCTCAGAACCTGGCTATATGCAAATTAGTCTGTTCCTGTCCCAGTGCATGATGGGAACAGGGCAAACCAAACTGCCAAGCCAATTCTTACACTGGGAAGGAAACAAGCTTCCGGGGACCGGTTTCCTGCATTTCAGCCGTCGTCGGCCCGGCTTGCTTGAATCCTGATGGTGCAATGAGCAAGGGACTCACATCTGAGTATACCCTTCCACGCTTAGGGTGGACAAAATATTTAACAACAAGGGGTGGTGATGGACAGAGTTTCTGAATTAAGCAGAATACTCTCACCCAGTCATGAGATCAGGGCTAGATCCAACACCGTTTTTTAGCTCACTGCACCATCCCAGCTCAGAACCTGGCTATATGCAAATTAGTCTGTTCCTGTCCCAGTGCATGATGGGAACAGGGCAAAAAAAACTGCCAAGCCAATACTTACATTCGGAAGGAAACAAGCTTCCTGGGACCGGTTTCTGGCATTTCAGCCGTTGTCGGCCCGGCTTGCTTGAATCCTGATGGTGCAATGAGCAAGGGACTCACATCTGAGTATACCCTTCCACGCTTAGGGTGGACAAAATATTTAACAACAAGGGGTGGTGATGGACAGAGTTTCTGAATTAAGCAGAATACTCTCACCCAGTCATGAGATCAGGGCTAGATCCAACACCATTTTTTAGCTCACTGCAACATCCCAGCTCAGAACCTGGCTATATGCAAATCAGTCTGTTCCTGTCCCAGTGCATGATGGGAACAGGGCAAACCAAACTGCCAAGCCAATTCTTACACTGGGACGGAAACAAGCTTCCCGGGACCGGTTTCTGGCATTTCAGCCGTCGTCGACCCGGCTTGCTTGAATCCTGATGGTGCAATGAGCAAGGGACTCACATCTGAGTATACCCTTCCATGCTTAGGGTGGACAAAATATTTAACAACAAGGGGTGGTGATGGACAGAGTTTCTGAATTAAGCAGAATACTCTCACCCAGTCATGAGATCAGGGCTAGATCCAACACCGTTTTTTAGCTCACTGCACCATCCCAGCTCAGAACCTGGCTATATGCAAATTAGTCTGTTCCTGTCCCAGTGCATGATGGGAACAGGGCAAACCAAACTGCCAAGCCAATTCTTACACTGGGAAGGAAACAAGCTTCTGGGGACCGGTTTCTGGCATTTCAGCCGTCGTCGGCCCGGCTTGCTTGAATCCTGATGGTGCAATGAGCAAGGGACTCACATCTGAGTATACCCTTCCACGCTTAGGGTGGACAAAATATTTAACAACAAGGGGTGGTGATGGACAGAGTTTCTGAATTTAGCAGAATACTCTCACCCAGTCATGAGATCAGGGCTAGATCCAACACCGTTTTTTAGCTCACTGCACCATCCCAGCTCAGAACCTGGCTATATGCAAATTAGTCTGTTCCTGTCCCAGTGCATGATGGGAACAGGGCAAACCAAACTGCCAAGCCAATTCTTACACTGGGAAGGAAACAAGCTTCCGGGGACCGGTTTCTGGCATTTCAGCCGTCGTCAGCCCGGCTTGCTTGAATCCTGATGGTGCAATGAGCAAGGGACTCACATCTGAGTATGCCCTTCCACACTTAGGGTGGGCAAAATATTTTTCAACAAGGGGTGGTGATGGACAGAGTTTCTGAATTAAGCAGAATACTCTCACCCAGTCATGAGATCAGGGCTAGATCCAACACCATTTTTTAGCTCACTGCACCATCCCAGCTCAGAACCTGGCTATATGCAAATCAGTCTGTTCCTGTCCCAGTGCATGATGGGAACAGGGCAAACCAAACTGCCAAGCCAATTCTTACACTGGGACGGAAACAAGCTTCCCGGGACCGGTTTCTGGCATTTCAGCCGTCGTCGGCCCGGCTTACTTGAATCCTGATGGTGCAATGAGCAAGGGACTCACATCTGAGTATACCCTTCCATGCTTAGGGTGGACAAAATATTTAACAACAAGGGGTGGTGATGGACAGAGTTTCTGAATTAAGCAGAATACTCTCACCCAGTCATGAGATCAGGGCTAGATCCAACACCGTTTTTTAGCTCACTGCACCATCCCAGCTCAGAACCTGGCTATATGCAAATTAGTCTGTTCCTGTCCCAGTGCATGATGGGAACAGGGCAAACCAAACTGCCAAGCCAATTCTTACACTGGGAAGGAAACAAGCTTCTGGGGACCGGTTTCTGGCATTTCAGCCGTCGTCGGCCCGGCTTGCTTGAATCCTGATGGTGCAATGAGCAAGGGACTCACATCTGAGTATACCCTTCCACGCTTAGGGTGGACAAAATATTTAACAACAAGGGGTGGTGATGGACAGAGTTTCTGAATTAAGCAGAATACTCTCACCCAGTCATGAGATCAGGGCTAGATCCAACACCGTTTTTTAGCTCACTGCACCATCCCAGCTCAGAACCTGGCTATATGCAATTTAGTCTGTTCCTGTCCCAGTGCATGATGGGAACAGGGCAAACAAAACTGCCAAGCCAATTCTTACACTGGGAAGGAAACAAGCTTCCGGGGACTGGTTTCTGGCATTTCAGCCGTCGTTGGCCCGGCTTGCTTGAATCCTGATGGTGCAATGAGCAAGGGACTCACATCTGAGTATACCCTTCCACGCTTAGGGTGGACAAAATATTTAACATCAAGGGGTGGTGATGGACAGAGTTTCTGAATTAAGCAGAATACTCTCACCCAGTCATGAGATCAGGGCTAGATCCAACACCGTTTTTTAGCTCACTGCACCATCCCAGCTCAGAACCTGGCTATATGCAAATTAGTCTGTTCCTGTCCCAGTGCATGATGGGAACAGGGCAAACCAAACTGACAAGCCAATTCTTACACTGGGAAGGAAACAAGCTTCCGGGGACCGGTTTCTGGCATTTCAGCCGTCGTCGGCCCGGCTTGCTTGAATCCTGATGGTGCAATGAGCAAGGGACTCACATCTGAGTATACCCTTCCACGCTTAGGGTGGACAAAATATTTAACAACAAGGGGTGGTGATGGACAGAGTTTCTGAAGTAAGCAGAATACTCTCACCCAGTCATGAGATCAGGGCTAGATCCAACACCGTTTTTTAGCTCAATGCACCATCCCAGCTCAGAACCTGGCTATATGCAAATTAGTCTGTTCCTGTCCCAGTGCATGATGTGAACAGGGCAAAAAAAACTGCCAAGCCAATACTTACACTCGGAAGGAAACAAGCTTCCTGGGACCGGTTTCTGGCATTTCAGCCGTCGTCGGCCCGGCTTGCTTGAATCCTGATGGTGCAATGAGCAAGGGACTCACATCTGAGTATACCCTTCCACGCTTAGGGTGGACAAAATATTTAACAACAAGGGGTGGTGATGGACAGAGTTTCTGAATTAAGCAGAATACTCTCACCCAGTCATGAGATCAGGGCTAGATCCAACACCGTTTTTTAGCTCACTGCACCATCCCAGCTCAGAACCTGGCTATATGCAAATCAGTCTGTTCCTGTCCCAGTGCATGATGGGAACAGGGCAAACCAAACTGCCAAGCCAATTCTTACACTGGGACGGAAACAAGCTTCCCGGGGCTGGTTTCTGGCATTTCAGCCGCCGTCGGCCCGGCTTGCTTGAATCCTGATGGTGCAATGAGCAAGGGACTCACATCTGAGTATACCCTTCCATGCTTAGGGTGGACAAAATATTTAACAACAAGGGGTGGTGATGGACAGAGTTTCTGAATTAAGCAGAATACTCTCACCCAGTCATGAGATCAGGGCTAGATCCAACACCGTTTTTAAGCTCACTGCACCATCCCAGCTCAGAACCTGGCTATATGCAAATTAGTCTGTTCCTGTCCCAGTGCATGATGGGAACAGGGCAAACCAAACTGCCAAGCCAATTCTTACACTGGGAAGGAAACAAGCTTCCGGGGACCGGTTTCTGGCATTTCAGCCGTCGTCGGCCCGGCTTGCTTGAAACCTGATGGTGCAATGAGCAAGGGACTCACATCTGAGTATACCCTTCCACGCTTAGGGTGGACAAAATATTTAACATCAAGGGGTGGTGATGGACAGAGTTTCTGAATTAAGCAGAATACTTTCACCCAGTCATGAGATCAGGGCTAGATCCAACACCGTTTTTTAGCTCACTGCACCATCCCAGCTCAGAACCTGGCTATATGCAAATTAGTCTGTTCCTGTCCCAGTGCATGATGGGAACAGGGCAAAACAAACTACCAAGCGAATTCTTACACTAGAAAGGAAACAAGCTTCCTGGGACCGGTTTCTGGCATTTAAGCCGTCGTCGGCCCGGCTTGCTTGAATCCTGATGGTGCAATGAGCAAGGGACTCACATCTGAGTATACCCTTCCACGCTTAGGTTGGACAAAATATTTAACAACAAGAGGTGGTGATGGACAGAGTTTCTGAATTAAGCAGAATACTCTCACCCAGTCATGAGATCAGGGCTAGATCCAACACAGTTTTTTAGCTCACTGCACCATCCCAGCTCAGAACCTGGCTATATGCAAATCAGTCTGTTCCTGTGCCAGTGCATGATGGGAACAGGGCAAACCAAACTGCCAAGGCAATTCTTACACTGGGAAGGAAACAAGCTTCCGGGGACCGGTTTCTGGCATTTCAGCCGTCGTCGGCCCGGCTTGCTTGAATCCTGATGGTGCAATGAGCAAGGGACTCACATCTGAGTATACCCTTCCACGCTGAGGGTGGACAAAATATTTAACAACAAGGGGTGGTGATGAACAGAGTTTCTGAATTAAGCAGAATACTCTCACCCAGTCATGAGATCAGGGCTAGATCCAGCACCGTTTTTTAGCTCACTGCACCATCCCAGCTCAGAACCAGGCTATATGCAAATTAGTCTGTTCCTGTCCCAGTGCATGATGGGAATAGGGCAAACCAAACTGCCAAGCCAATTCTTACACTGGGAAGGAAACAAGCTTCTGGGGACCGGTTTCTGGCATTTCAGCCGTCGTCGGCCCGGCTTGCTTGAATCCTGATGTTGCAATGAGCAAGGGACTCACATCTGAGTATACCCTTCCACGCTTAGGGTGGACAAAATATTTAACAACAAGGGGTGGTGATGGACAGAGTTTCTGAATTAGGCAGAAAACTCTCACCGAATCATGAGATCAGGGCTAGATCCAACACTGTTTTTTAGCTCACTGCACCATCCCAGCTCAGAACCTGGCTATATGCAAATTAGTCTGTTCCTGTCCCAGTGCATGATGGGAACAGGGCAAACCAAACTGCCAAGCCAATTCTTCCACTGGGAAGGAAACAAGCTTCCGGGGACCGGTTTCTGGCATTTCAGCCGTCGTCAGCCCGGCTTGCTTGAATCCTGATGGTGCAATGAGGAAGGGACTCACATCTGAGTATGCCCTTCCACGCTTAGGGTGGGCAAAATATTTTTCAACAAGGGGTGGTGATGGACAGAGTTTCTGAATTAAGCAGAATACTCTCACCCAGTCATGAGATCAGGGCTAGATCCAACACCGTTTTTTAGCTCACTGCACCATCCCAGCTCAGAACCTGGCTATATGCAAATTAGTCTGTTCCTGTCCCAGTGCATGATGGGAACAGGGCAAACCAAACTGCCAAGCCAATTCTTACACTGGGAAGGAAACAAGCTTCCGGGGACTGGTTTCTGGCATTTCAACCGTCGTCGGCCCGGCTTGCTTGAATCCTGATGGTGCAATGAGCAAGGGACTCACATCTGAGTATACCCTTCCACGCTTAGGGTGGACAAAATATTTAACAACAAGGGGTGGTGATGGACAGAGTTTCTGAATTAAGCAGAATACTCTCACCCAGTCATGAGATCAGGGCTAGATCCAACACCGTTTTTTAGCTCACTGCACCATCCCAGCTCAGAACCTGGCTATATGCAAATTAGTCTGTTCCTGTCCCAGTGCATGATTGGAACAGGGCAAAAAAAACTGCCAAGCCAATACTTACATTCGGAAGGAAACAAGCTTCCTGGGACCGGTTTCTGGCATTTCAGCCGTTGTCGGCCCGGCTTGCTTGAATCCTGATGGTGCAATGAGCAAGGGACTCACATCTGAGTATACCCTTCCACGCTTAGGGTGGACAAAATATTTAACAACAAGGGGTGGTGATGGACAGAGTTTCTGAATTAAGCAGAATACTCTCACCCAGTCATGAGATCAGGGCTAGATCCAACACCATTTTTTAGCTCACTGCAACATCCCAGCTCAGAACCTGGCTATATGCAAATCAGTCTGTTCCTGTCCCAGTGCATGATGGGAACAGGGCAAACCAAACTGCCAAGCCAATTCTTACACTGGGACGGAAACAAGCTTCCCGGGACCGGTTTCTGGCATTTCAGCCGTCGTCGGCCCGGCTTGCTTGAATCCTGATGGTGCAATGAGCAAGGGACTCACATCTGAGTATACCCTTCCATGCTTAGGGTGGACAAAATATTTAACAACAAGGGGTGGTGATGGACAGAGTTTCTGAATTAAGCAGAATACTCTCACCCAGTCATGAGATCAGGGCTAGATCCAACACCGTTTTTTAGCTCACTGCACCATCCCAGCTCAGAACCTGGCTATATGCAAATTAGTCTGTTCCTGTCCCAGTGCATGATGGGAACAGGGCAAACCAAACTGCCAAGCCAATTCTTACACTGGGAAGGAAACAAGCTTCTGGGGACCGGTTTCTGGCATTTCAGCCGTCGTCGGTCCGGCTTGCTTGAATCCTGATGGTGCAATGAGCAAGGGACTCACATCTGAGTATACCCTTCCACGCTTAGGGTGGACAAAATATTTAACAACAAGGGGTGGTGATGGACAGAGTTTCTGAATTTAGCAGAATACTCTCACCCAATCATGAGATCAGGGCTAGATCCAACACCGTTTTTTAGCTCACTGCACCATCCCAGCTCAGAACCTGGCTATATGCAAATTAGTCTGTTCCTGTCCCAGTGCATGATGGGAACAGGGCAAACCAAACTGCCAAGCCAATTCTTACACTGGGAAGGAAACAAGCTTCCGGGGACCGGTTTCTGGCATTTCAGCCGTCGTCAGCCCGGCTTGCTTGAATCCTGATGGTGCAATGAGCAAGGGACTCACATCTGAGTATGCCCTTCCACACTTAGGGTGGGCAAAATATTTTTCAACAAGGGGTGGTGATGGACAGAGTTTCTGAATTAAGCAGAATACTCTCACCCAGTCATGAGATCAGGGCTAGATCCAACACCGTTTTTTAGCTCACTGCACCATCCCAGCTCAGAACTTGGCTATATGCAAATTAGTCTGTTCCTGTCCCAGTGCATGATGGGAACAGGGCAAACCAAACTGCCAAGCCAATTCTTACACTGGGAAGGAAACAAGCTTCCGGGGACCGGTTTCTGGCATTTCAGCCGTCGTCGGCCCGGCTTGCTTGAATCCTGATGGTGCAATGAGCAAGGGACTCACATCTGAGTATACCCTTCCACGCTTAGGGTGGACAAAATATTTAACAACAAGGGGTGGTGATGGACAGAGTTTCTGAATTAAGCAGAATACTTTCACCCAGTCATGAGATCAGGGCTAGATCCAACACCGTTTTTTAGCTCACTGCACCATCCCAGCTCAGAACCTGGCTATATGCAAATTAGTCTGTTCCTGTCCCAGTGCATGATGGGAACAGGGCAAAAAAAACTGCCAAGCCAATACTTACATTCGGAAGGAAACAAGCTTCCTGGGACCGGTTTCTGGCATTTCAGCCGTTGTCGGCCCGGCTTGCTTGAATCCTGATGGTGCAATGAGCAAGGGACTCACATCTGAGTATACCCTTCCATGCTTAGGGTGGACAAAATATTTAACAACAAGGGGTGGTGATGGACAGAGTTTCTGAATTAAGCAGAATACTCTCACCCAGTCATGAGATCAGGGCTAGATCCAACACCATTTTTTTTAGCTCACTGCACCATCCCAGCTCAGAACCTGGCTATATGCAAATCAGTCTGTTCCTGTCCCAGTGCATGATGGGAACAGGGCAAACCAAACTGCCAAGCCAATTCTTACACTGGGACGGAAACAAGCTTCCCGGGACCGGTTTCTGGCATTTCAGCCGTCGTCGGCCCGGCTTGCTTGAATCCTGATGGTGCAATGAGCAAGGGACTCACATCTGAGTATACCCTTCCATGCTTAGGGTGGACAAAATATTTAACAACAAGGGGTGGTGATGGACAGAGTTTCTGAATTAAGCAGAATACTCTCACCCAGTCATGAGATCAGGGCTAGATCCAACACCGTTTTTTAGCTCACTGCACCATCCCAGCTCAGAACCTGGCTATATGCAAATTAGTCTGTTCCTGTCCCAGTGCATGATGGGAACAGGGCAAACCAAACTGCCAAGCCAATACTTACACCGGGAAGGAAACAAGCTTCTGGGGACCGGTTTCTGGCATTTCAGCCGTCGTCGGCCCGGCTTGCTTGAATCCTGATGGTGCAATGAGCAAGGGACTCACATCTGAGTATACCCTTCCACGCTTAGGGTGGACAAAATATTTAACAACAAGGGGTGGTGATGGACAGAGTTTCTGAATTAAGCAGAATACTCTCACCCAGTCATGAGATCAGGGCTAGATCCAACACCGTTTTTTAGCTCACTGCACCATCCCAGCTCAGAACCTGGCTATATGCAAATTAGTCTGTTCCTGTCCCAGTGCATGATGGGAACAGGGCAAACCAAACTGCCAAGGCAATTCTTACACTGGGAAGGAAACAAGCTTCCGGGGACCGGTTTCTGGCATTTCAGCCGTCGTCGGCCCGGCTTGCTTGAATCCTGATGGTGCAATGAGCAAGGGACTCACATCTGAGTATACCCTTCCACGCTTAGGGTGGACAAAATATTTAACAACAAGGGGTGGTGATGGACAGAGTTTCTGAATTAAGCAGAATACTCTCACCCAGTCATGAGATCAGGGCTAGATCCAACACCGTTTTTTAGCTCACTGCACCATCCCAGCTCAGAACCTGGCTATATGCAAATTAGTCTGTTCCTGTCCCAGTGCATGATGGGAACAGGGCAAACCAAACTGCCAAGCCAATTCTTACACTGGGAAGGAAACAAGCTTCCGGGGACCGGTTTCTGGCATTTCAGCCGTCGTCGGCCCGGCTTGCTTGAATCCTGATGGTGCAATGAGCAAGGGACTCACATCTGAGTATACCCTTCCACGCTTAGGGTGGACAAAATATTTAACAACAAGGGGTGGTGTTGGACAGAGTTTCTGAATTAAGCAGAATACTCTCACCCAGTCATGAGATCAGGGCTAGATCCATCACTGTTTTTTAGCTCACTGCACCATCCCAGCTCAGAACCTGGCTATATGCAAATTAGTCTGTTCCTGTCCCAGTGCATGATGGGAACAGGGCAAACCAAACTGCCAAGCCAATTCTTACACTAGAAAGGAAACAAGCTTCCTGGGACCGGTTTCTGGCATTTCAGCCGTTGTCGGCCCGGCTTGCTTGAATCCTGATGGTGCAATGAGCAAGGGACTCACATCTGAGTATACCCTTCCACGCTTAGGGTGGACAAAATATTTAACAACAAGGGGTGGTGATGGACAGAGTTTCTGAATTAAGCAGAATACTCTCACCCAGTCATGAGATCAGGGCTAGATCCAACACCGTTTTTTAGCTCACTGCACCATCCCAGCTCAGAACCTGGCTATATGCAAATTAGTCTGTTCCTGTCCCAGTGCATGATGGGAACAGGGCAAACAAAACTGCCAAGCCAATTTTTACACTGGGAAGGAAACAAGCTTCTGGGGACCGGTTTCTGGCATTTCAGCCGTCGTCGGCCCGGCTTGCTTGAATCCTGATGTTGCAATGAGCAAGGGACTCACATCTGAGTATACCCTTCCACGCTTAGGGTGGACAAAATATTTAACAACAAGGGGTGGTGATGGACAGAGTTTCTGAATTAAGCAGAAAACTCTCACCGAATCATGAGATCAGGGCTAGATCCAACACCGTTTTTTAGCTCACTGCACCATCCCAGCTCAGAACCTGGCTATATGCAAATTAGTCTGTTCCTGTCCCAGTGCATGATGGGAACAGGGCAAACCAAACTGCCAAGCCAATTCTTGCACTGGGAAGGAAACAAGCTTCCGGGGACCGGTTTCTGGCATTTCAGCCATCGTCGGCCCGGCTTGCTTGAATCCTGATGGTGCAATGAGCAAGGGACTCACATCTGAGTATACCCTTCCACCCTTAGGGTGGACAAAATATTTAACAACAAGGGGTGGTGATGGACAGAATTTCTGAATTAAGCAGAATACTCTCACCCAGTCATGAGATCAGGGCTAGATCCAACACCGTTTTTTAGCTCACTGCACCATCCCAGCTCAGAACCAGGCTATATGCAAATTAGTCTGTTCCTGTCCCAGTGCATGATGGGAACAGGGCAAACCAAATTGCCAAGCCAATTCTTACACTGGGAAGGAAACAAGCTTCTGGGGACCGGTTTCTGGCATTTCAGCCGTCGTCGGCCCGGCTTGCTTGAATCCTGATGTTGCAATGAGCAAGGGACTCACATCTGAGTATACCCTTCCACGCTTAGGGTGGACAAAATATTTAACAACAAGGGGTGGTGATGGACAGAGTTTCTGAATTAAGCAGAATACTCTCACCCAATCATGAGATCAGGGCTAGATCCAACACCGTTTTTTAGCTCACTGCACCATCCCAGCTCAGAACCTGGCTATATGCAAATTAGTCTGTTCCTGTCCCAGTGCATGATGGGAACAGGGCAAACCAAACTGCCAAGCCAATTCTTCCACTGGGAAGGAAACAAGCTTCCGGGGACCGGTTTCTGGCATTTCAGCCGTCGTCGGCCCGGCTTGCTTGAATCCTGATGGTGCAACGAGCAAGGGACTCACATCTGAGTATGCCCTTCCACGCTTAGGGTGGACAAAATATTTAACAACAAGGGGTGGTAATGGACACAGTTTCTGAATTAAGCGGGATACTCTCACCCAGTCATGAGATCAGGGCTAGATCCAACACCATTTTTTAGCTCACTGCACCATCCCAGCTCAGAACCTGGCTATATGCAAATTAGTCTGTTCCTGTCCCAGTGTATGATGGGAACAGGGCAAACCAAACTGCCAAGCCAATTCTTACACTGGGAAGGAAACAAGCTTCCGGGGACCGGTTTCTGGCATTTCAGCCGTCGTCGGCCCGGCTTGCTTGAATCCTGATGGTGCAATGAGCAAGGGACTCACATCTGAGTATACCCTTTCACGCTTAGGGTGGACAAAATATTTAACAACAAGGGGTGGTGATGGACAGAGTTTCTGAATTAAGCAGAATACTCTCACCCAGTCATGAGATCAGGGCTAGATCCAACACAGTTTTTTAGCTCACTGCACCATCCCAGCTCAGAACCTGGCTATATGCAAATTAGTCTGTTCCTGTCCCAGTGCATGATGGGAACAGGGCAAACCAAACTGCCAAGCCAATTCTTACACTGGGAAGGAAACAAGCTTCCGGGGACTGGTTTCTGGCATTTCAGCCGTCGTCGGCCGGCTTGCTTGAATCCTGATGGTGCAATGAGCAATGCAATGCAGTTGTCCTGTGTGTTGATCTCTCTGTGAGA